>NC_087245.1:42455000-42762500 GCF_037042905.1 Lytechinus pictus | reverse complement strand
AAGTTACGATATTTCAATATCTCGGACGAACCATACTATTTTTTTCTTGAATAAGAAATCCTGAACACGTTGTGTACGTATATAATTGTAATGGGTTCAAAGTACATTTACTCGGCATCAGGCCAAATATAACATATCTTGGAGCTAATAATGAAAGTCCATTATGTGTTAAGTTGTGGTAAATAAAAACATAAAGATAAGAAAAAGAAATCTATGGAGGTTTGGTGAAAATCCACCAAATGAAAGGAGAACGGAGTTCAAGTTCAATATCTATTTTTCTATTTCACATAATCAAAACAATCACGAACACAACACATACTAACAAACCATATACCCATCCCCACTCGCATATATTATATGAAAATGTGAAAATGAGAAAATTAATTGCTTGTTATAAAGCAAAACTTTTTTTAGGGTTCTTATTGTAAATAATAATAATCTTAATTATTGGTAAAATAGAGCTGACAGGGGTTAAAAAACATATAAACTTATTTTGAAAAAAAAAGTAGTTTGAAACTCCCATATGGTGTTGATTCGCTCATTGTCTACCCCCATCCCCCCCCCCCCCTTCTCTCTCTCTCTCTCTTCAGATATACTGCTTAAATATGGCGTTAAGACTATTGTTTGAGAATGTTTTACATTTGTGTCAGGAAAATAATCTTGATTTATTTTCTCTTTTCATTTTCAGTTTGCTGCAATCAATTTGATAAGCCACTATTTTAGGTAAAAATGAGAAGGAAAAAAAGGGAAAATTGTCAATGGAATGTTCGCTTACTTCAGAAAGCCAAAGTCTCCCGCAAATGACAATAAATTCAACCAAAGCAAAAAAGTAAACTACGGATATTTAATGATTCAGTAAGGTCGAGAAATTTTGAGGTTTATCGTGAGACCCAGTCAGATCCGTACCCGAGGTAGCTAGAGATGTTTCTTTTTTAATCAAGCTGAACCAATAAGGTATCATGGATTTGAATATTCAGCGAAACGCACCTTTTCCTGACCAATCAGAGTTGACGGAAGGCAATGAACTACCTGATGGAAAAGCCATTGGCCAATCAAAGAGCAGAGATTCACCCGTCAAGTCTGGACAAATGGACCGATCGGAAGAAAGCGCCAAGGACCTTTCCAAAGTGAGCAATAATCTGTCCAAATCGCCTTCTCGATCTATATGTACAAAGGATAAAGTTTGTTTAGCAATAGATGGAACTACTATTAATAGTGAGCACGAATCGACCGACACTACAGCTCCGGAATCTCCAAATAAAGTGCATACATGCAATTCAGATAGCCATGAACAATATGAAGAGGTTTCAAGTGGCGATTTGACCCGTCCCCAGTCAAGTTCTCCATCTCTATCGCTCCTAATATCTGACCAATCAAGAACTACCATTCGAGACGTTAACCAATCAGAGGACTCCAGTTTGCTGATTGGACATGTTGATAGTAGGATAAACCAAGATGAGCATAATGGGGATGGCAGTGAAGGTAGTTATCAGAGGGATGAAAGAAGTAAGAGTGTATCCGAAGAAGAGGACTCGAAGGAGTCTTCAAAGCTTACCAAGACTCAAGTTCTTGCCTTCTTCAGCCTGGCTATCTCCATCTTCCTGGATCAAGTCTCTTTTTCGGTTTTGGCGCCTTTCTTTCCAAGAGAGGTGGGTATATGTTTCGTCAGAATAAAAGGAAAGTATTATTTCAAGTCCCACTTTTTGTCGTGGCAGACACCCCCTATTTCTGTAAGATGTTTGTAATCAAAATGTTTGAAGTGATTCCATGAAAACGGTTCAGAAATATTTATGTTTATCAGCAATCGAGATATATAGGAACAAATTGTACCTCTGTCATATCATAAAAAGAAGGTTAATTTTAACCCGGTGACAAGATGACTATCACAAGACACAATTATAAGCACGTTCGGTATAGTGATACTTTTAAGTATATTATACCTGCTCTTTACTTTCTTATTTTGAAAGCACATTGCCATCAAACTATTTGGTCAAGTTTAAATTCACTTCTTCATTTCGTTCCAAGTGTAAGTTTATTTTCCCACCGTCATATTAGGCAAAGGACAAGGGTGTTTCGGGTCTACAGATTGGTTTCATCTTTGGTGCCTTCGCTCTCGTCAATGTTATCTTCTCACCAATATTTGGAAAATTTGTGAGTATAATTATGAAAGATATTATTAGATTTATGGGCACGATCCGAGGTGATAGAGGGTAATGATCGAGTCACACTAACAAACACACCCCTAGACTATTCGCCTCCCTACTGGAAAGAATACAGTCTCCCACAGAGTGTGTCAGGTAAATTGTAAATTCGTCCACTCACCACATGGTCTACTTTCATTTGGTCTTAAGCCATTCCGTCCATCAACATCTCGTCTTACAACCATTTGGTCCAATAACCTTTTGGTCCAATCATCGCTTCGTCTAATCACCAATTCGTCTATGAACATTAAGTCTCATAACCCTTTGGTCTAATATCCATTCAATTTTCATTCATTTTGCATAATTGACACTTAGTCCAATAAGACCAAATGGTATATGGACTAAATGGCTATTGACCAGCTGGCTATTTGACGACATGGTGAGTGGACAAATTGGACCATGTGGATAGGGGACGAAATGATGGTAGACCAAATGATATTAGACGAGTTGGCGATTGGACGAATTGGCATTAGACGAATTGGAAATAAACCGTGGGTCAAAGTGTGTTCACAGTTTGGATAACAAAGCGAAACCACCTTTACATTATTTAAGGGATGGTCCGGGCTGAAAATATCTATATCTAAATAAACAGAGTAAAATTCACAGCAAAGTGATGGAAATTTCATCAAAATCGGATAACAAATAACAAAATTATTGAATTTTAAAGTTTATCAATATTTTGTGAAAACAGTTATATGCACATCGTCATGAATGTTCATTAGGTGGGCTGATGATGTCACATCACCACTTTCTTTTTTCTTATGTTAATACATGAAATCATAAATGTTTCATTGTTCATGCATGTGTATATGATGTCTCTCAATTATGATGAAATAAGTTGCGGCGGTAAATAACTAATGCACTTAATCAGTTGTCAATCCAATTGTTTTAGCTCTTGGTAGAAAATTGTTTAATAAACCTAATTCATGTAATTAAATACAAAAGAACAAGTGGGGATATATTATTGTCATCAGCCCACCTAATGAATATTCATAAAGACCTGCCTAGAACTGTTTCACCGGAATAATACAAATCCTTAAAATTCAATAACTTCGTTATTTATTATCCGATTTTGATAAAATTTTCAGCATTTTGCTTTGTGAATTTCACTCTATTTATTGAGATATAAATATCTCCAGTCTGGACCATCCCTTTCAGTATTCCAACATAGCAAAAACTGAGGTTTTAACCGGTGTACATAGAGGACCACATCGGTTATCTTACACCGGTGTTAATTGACAGTCTTAGTTTAACACCTATATGTGTTAAATATTACAACACCTTTGTTTGTTACATTAACACTCTTTGATGTTATTTTCAATCTCTAGGATGTTGTTTTAACACTTCAGGGTGTGGTCGTCTATTAACATATACTGGTGTCAGTTTTAACACCACAGTTTTTACAGTGAACAGCGTGAATCACATATTCATATAATCGAATATGTGAACACGCTGTGAATGTGAAAATATCTTCGCATTGTTGAATTTCAAAAATTTTTAACTACTACTTAAGAATAATATTTTCACATAGTCCACCATGTGAATACACTCTGATCACACTGTGTGACAATGTGTTTTCCAGCGGGGACTATGTTGCGTTAATACTCCGCATAGGTCAGCTTGGAGTCATTTCCGTTGGTATAACTTCGGCAAAGGTCAGAACCCTAACTGTTCTACCAAATCAGCATATATATATATATATATACACTTAGGCCTATAAATTAAGGAAGCAACCAATTCAATTCTAAATCCCACTGTATATAAGTATATTTAGTACATGCAAACTGTTGGGAAAAAATCGTTAAGATTTTAATCTGTGGCCATATCTAAGAGTATTTCCCTGTTGTTTTCCCACTCAGCTTCCTAAACTTGGTGCAAAATTCACCTTCGTTTCCGGGGTTTGGATAGTAGCCGGATGTAACATCCTATTCGGGTAGGTATGCAAGTTACTGGGTGTGAAACAAAAATATCTGAAAAATCATTTTGCCCAATTTATCGTTGACCTAGCAGCCACTGTGCATCAGTGGCTTAGCTAGGGGGGCTGAGATTTTGTGTGCCTCCAGGTGCCCCCCCCCCCGAAAAATTGGTGGAGCAAAAAAAAAAGGGAGAAAGAAAGAAAAAAAGGAAAAGATAATAATAAAATAAGGCTTAAGAGGAGGAAGACGAGTGAATAAAATAAGGTGAGGGGAAGACTTTAATATTTCTTTAATTATTAATAAAAAATCTTTCATGTCACTGTACAAATTTTTCGCTCTCGGTTTTTAGGTCTAAAATCTAAATTATGTACCGCTCGCGCTTCGCGCTCGTATCAAATGTTTACATACCTTTCCATTTCATGATTTCGAAAAGTGCTTAGAATGACAATTTTTTAGGTCGGAATGTCAAAAATTCTTAGCTCGCGCTTCGCGCTCGCATTTTTTAGTTGTTGAAATATGTATTATCTTCATTGGCAATTGCAAACAGTCCTCAACAGGTCCCTTTTCGATCAGGCCAGAGCGTTTATTAAAATTAATTTCTGCTCGCGCTTGGCGTTCGTGGTAATTATCTAGTTACATACGCATCTTGTTCAGGATAACAAACATTGCCCAGAATGTTAAATTTTAAGGACAAAATGCATGAAAGTAAAAAAAAAATAGTTCCCGCTTCGCACTCGCACTTTTTATATAAGGCTCATATGAGATTATTTTATATTTTTTGTTGTTTTATAAGACTAAAGCTAAGAAGTGACTGTGAGGACTACCCCTTCAAACAAATAAATATCAACTTTGAGCGGCCGATCGGCCCCACCCCCTCATTGGCGAAAGTTAGATCCGCCTCTGTGACACATACACAGCAAAAATATCCCCCCCCCCCAGGAAAAAATCATAGCTACGCCACTGCTGGGCATCAGCAGCGTTGAAAGCCAAACAGGGTAGCAGCAACTCCCATCCCTTAACGTCTATCTTGGTCTGACGCGGCTGGAGCTTGAACTCCCGACCTCCCAGTTGTGAGACGGACGCTCCACCAACTAATTCAACACACTTTCTTAACAAATCTAATCTCCTAAAAATAACTTTCCTCTCATAATATGTGGTGTTATCTGGGGGGGGGGGCTTAGGACGCATTTCAAACATTCTCTGTATATAATATTATTATATGCCTTTAGGTGAACGAACGTGTCAAATAAATTTAGTTGAATCAGCTAACTGATAACCCGCTATAACACGTTGAATTCTGTAAATCCTTTAGGTTTTGTATATGGTTCACCCAGAGGCGACTGACCAATCTTTGGTAAAAATTCACCGAATAAGCAAATGATTAAAAAGAAGAAAGAAACAAGTAATGGTAGCATAAGGGATTTTATCGAAAAATGCAGAACAGTTGGATTGGTTGATCATTAAAAAAACGGATAATTCTACTCAATATTTTTTGTTGAAAAGGATTTATATGATAAAATGACACCCATATGTTTCTTCATTTGTGTTTGTTATCATTCATTACTCCGTATTTTTACGGATATACCTACCCGGCATCGGGACCACTCAGGGGCCACAGATTGAAACGGGGTATAAACCGAAGGGGGGGGGGGGCTTGCCATTCAAAACAAAATCACTATTCGATGGTAATTTAGTGCACGTTAATTACAATAAATAACGGTCTGAAGCCCGACCCTGCCCCCACCCCAGTTCCGCGACCCCTACCACTGCTATTCCTTGTGGTAACCACCACTCCATAATTATCCATTATTCATTACAAACGATGAACAGGCGATATTTTCTCTTATTTGCAGATTTTGTGACGAAATAACGTCCACTTTAACGTTTATAATTTTCTGTTACGTCGTCCGCTGTACCGCAGCTTTGGGTACCGCTGCGGCCGTGACCGCCTCATTCACCATAGCCGCTCAGACGTTTCCTGGTCATGTTGCTCAAACAATAGTAAGTCATGCAAATGGCTAGATTGCAGGACAGGAAAGACTCTAGGTCAATAATGATAATAATGATAATAATTATAATGATAACAATCATCATCATCATCATCATGATAATGATATTAATAAAAGCAATGATATAATAACAACAAATATACTACTACTACCACTACCACTACTACTACTACTACTACTACTACTACTACTACTACTACTACTACTACTACTATACTACTACTACAACCACTACTACTAATGATGATAATAATAATACCAATGATAATAATAATGATAATAGTTAAAATAATAATAGCAATAACAATGAAAATAATGATAATGATAATAATAATAATTCGTTTATTGTTCTTAAAACATCACAACGTCTGGACGCGTCGCGACGTTTCTAACCACGCTTTAAATGTTATCGCCCGAGTCAACAGATCCTGACATGACCGTATACAATGTATGCACCCCTCCACTCCCCGGGGAACATTCCATTAATAGGTCTGCATGCCACTACTAAGTCAAATAAACCAACTGACTATTTAAAAACGTTGACATTTAGACTGATACTCGTGCCACCCCGTGGTGAGTCTAATGTGTGTTGAGATGTTCTTTCGTCTTGCACATTTAGCTCACTGTACAATGAATAATCATATTTAATGAAATCCACGTTTTCCTAAGAATGATTATTTGTTTTAATTGTATTGCAGGGTTTAATGGAGACTTTTGGTGGTCTTGGATACATGGTTGGGCCTGTCATTGGTGGTTTCCTCTATGAGGTAAGAATTATAACGAGAGCTTAAATCAAACAGACCAAGTAATTGCAAAATTTTTGTAGAGGCATAGTATAATGGAGAAGATGGAGAAGGATTGTAAGATATTTTTGTTAACATTGTTTTTGCTATTTTTATCGTGATTATCACATCATTATCATTATTATCATCATAACCGTCATCACTATCATCTGCATCATCATCACAATCATCGTCATCAGTTTAATCATCATCATCTCTGTCATCACCGTCATTATCATCAACATCATCATCATGATCATCATCATCGCCACCATCAACATCATCGCTATCATCATCATCATCATATCA
Source organism: Lytechinus pictus (assembly GCF_037042905.1). Classification (NCBI taxonomy): domain Eukaryota; kingdom Metazoa; phylum Echinodermata; class Echinoidea; order Temnopleuroida; family Toxopneustidae; genus Lytechinus; species Lytechinus pictus. Next base: position 42,755,283 of record NC_087245.1, on the reverse strand, counting down.
TTATCGTCTTCATCATTGTCATCACCAATTCCTGGTAGTATGTAGAATTTTTTTTTCAGTTAAGGTCCAGTTTGGAAATGCAGGATACAAATGAACATTTTTAATGCTTTTGATTTTGTCACAAATAGGAGTGGCTTTTTGAATAGGCAGACATATAATCACGAGTAAAGTTAAATTTCAGGTATTTCATACAATGACTTCAAAATGCGTGACTTTCCATCAAACTCCCCACCCCCATGGATGTACGCAGATAATTTCCGGGGGGTGACGCAGATAAAAAAAAAAAAAAAAAACTCGAAAGCGAGTTAGCGTAGAAAGCAAACTTGCTATGGGCGATTTGGGGTTTTTAGGGTGAAATTCAAAAATATCGTGCACACTTTGGGAAATTTGTTTGCAAAATTTCGGGGGGGGGGTTAAAGTGTCAGTAAAATGAACAAGTGTGCAGATATGGTTAATTGATTTGGTTATAGTTTTGTTGTTATTTTTTCTCAATGTAAAATGACAGGCTTTTTCTTCATTAACTTATTCATTTACACACATAGGTTGGAGGTAACGATTACAAGATTCCATTTATAGTGCTTGGATGCGCTGACTTGGTATGTGTTGTACTCGGCTTAGCGTTGCTGCCCCCAATAGGTAGGAAACGATCAGGACGTACCTCGTCATATAACTTATATTAGTAGCTTATTAATGACAAATACTTATATACGTACTTTATCATTGAACATTTCAGTCGTTGTATGAAAATATCTAATAAGGATGTCTTCATGTAATAACATAAGGAAAGGGAAAGTGGGGATATGACATCATCGGCCAAACTAATGCATAGTCATGACGGTATGCATATAACGGTTTTCACAAAATATTGATAAACATTCAAATTCAGTAAATTCGTTATTTGTAATCAGATTATTTTTTTTGCTCAGCCAATTTTACCCTTTTTCATTAAGGTATATTTATTTTCAGACTAGAACACCCCTACAAGTTTAGCTCCACACCAAAGTTGTTGTTTTTACTATGGACAGCTGCATGGACTACATTTTTTTCAAAATAATATTGAATGTTCAATTTTTCAGTCCATTTGATACTTAACAGATTTTTTAATAAACTGGAATTGAGAATACGAGCCTTTATCTTTTCAGTTTGAATTATCGTGAATAATGAAAAGTTGAACGTACATTTGAATTTCTATCATTTTCCATGACCGGAACTCGGCAGTTAGTGAGGACATGAAAACTGGTTCCATTTCCGATTTCCTTCGCATCCCGTCTGTCTGGCCCGTTGGGCTAAGTATCTTCGTTGGGAGCGCATCCTTTGGGTTTTTGGACCCCACCCTCTCCCTTCACGTGGAGCAGTTCACACAGAGCGCTATGGTAGTGGGTCTACTCTTCTTGCTGTCTGGAGGATGCTATGCTTTAAGCTCACCCTTCTGGGGTTGGATGGCGGAGAAACTGGTAGGAACAGATTATATATTTTATATATGTATATATATATATATATATATATATATATATATATATATATATATATATATATATATATATATATTGTAAAGAAATTGATGAAGAGAACAATGGTAGGCGTAGCTTAAATCAAGGTTCCCCAGAGCTATCTACCCTTTGGAAAAATTGGCAATGCCGAAAAAATGTCTCTGCCGGGAATCGAACCCGGGCCCCCAGCTTTGAACGCCGGTGCCTTAACCACTAGACCACAGGGACGGGTTAGTGGCTAGGGCGACCCCGATCCGATTGACCGTCAGATAGACAAATTTTCGACACTATACCAATTATAATTTCCTTTGTCGGGTGAAGGTGGGTTTCGAACAATGACAAGCCGCCATGCTTCAGCTGGATCAAAGCTATTGCCTTGATACAGTACACGTAGGGGGAACGTATACAAATGTGTAAAGTTATACATGTACAACAGCTTTGGCAACTCTTTTTTATTTAAATATTGTAAAGAAATTGATGAAGAGAACAATGTGGTCTAGTGGTTAAGGCACCGGCGTTCAAAGCTGGGGGCCCGGGTTCGATTCCCGGCAGAGACATTTTTTCGGCATTGCCAATTTTTCCAAAGGGTAGATAGCTCTGGGGAACCTTGATTTAAGCTACGCCTACCATTGTTCTCTTCATCAATTTCTTTACAATATTTAAATAAAAAAGAGTTGCCAAAGCTGTTGTACATGTATAACTTTACACATACATATATATATATATATATATATATATATATATACATATACAGTGCGTATCAAAAAAAGTTTACACTTTGAAAAAGCCCTGGAAATTAAAAAATATACAACATGTGGGTATTTTTTCCACATATATTCTTGGGTTTGGGTCTCATCTATCCAATGAAAGTAAACATTTTGACAGAATGTTAGACTTGAGTGAGCACTGTCCATTTTTGAAAAGCTCGCAGAAATCTGTTAGCGCAGAAATGCTCGTTTTCATGCTGTGTCAAGGGGAAAAGGCGAAATCAAACTGACCTTGCGAAGCATTTCTCATACCTTGCGAAGCATTTCTCATACCCCACCCTTTCACTTTGAGTCAATTGAAATAAAACAGATACATGCAAGTATGTTGTAACAATTTGCCACCAAAAATTAAAAATGTAACACTTACTAAGCACAACCTTTACCCTTTTTGTGCCAGCTGGATCTGAGGACATAACTAAATCTAAACAAAAGCTTATATCAGACATCTCCCACATTTTTTAACTAAGTTTTTATCACTTAAAGTGGGTTTACATTTCATTTTTCATTTAATATTTGTTTCTCCACACTTTTCCCAAGCTTGACAATGATTAACCAAATGAAAATCAAGCCTAAGCCATTTCATGAAAATCACAGCTCAGTGTAAAGCAAATATCGTCACGATGGCCTCGGTGTGTGGGGGAGTGGGGTGGGGCGCAATGGCACTATTCGCAGTGTTTTGGGCAAGGAAACAAGTTAAAAAGGTAAAAGATATCTTCAAATCAATTTTACTAGCTAAATTCTATTTGTTCTTCATGATTAAGGTCTACTTTTATTCGCATAACTATTTCAAAGTTTTGCGCAATTCATTTTTCACTAACTTTTCAAAAGTAAGTGGTGCTCACTCAAGCGGAAATATTTTTCGACAGTTATATCGTCATTTGCTGCAATGGATCTGTATCAATGTTAAGATGTGGAAAAATCTTCAGGATATTACAAATGTATAAAAAAAAATTTGGTATGCATATATATATATATAGAGAGAGAGAGAGAGAGAGAGAGAGAGAGAGAGGGGGGAGAGAGGGAAGAAGGGGGTAGAAAAGGGGGTGTGAGAAAAGGGGAGTAGACATAAATCTGTATGTTAAATGATCATTTTTTTTTTCCGAGGTGTTAAGCGAATATCATATTTTTCCGAGGTGTTAAGAAAGCTTGGCAGTAATTACAATATAATCAATCAAATAATTTGAAATGTTTGTCAGTGCACATCGATACATTTTACCTATGTTGGAGATGTTTTCTGTAGCGCAAATGGACTCCTGAGAATTTGTTGAAGTGATCTCTTCCTAGCATGAAGAGATTTACTGATCACTGAACGTGATGCACTTTGAATCCCTTTCAAAACGTTTCTTTATTATCGACAGACATTTCTCTTACAGACAATCCATATTGATGAAAATGTTGATTTTATTTTACTATTTTTGATGTATTATTCATCAGAATATATCTCGTTTAATGATAATCATTGGAACTATAATGAGTGGAGGAGCTTTTCTTTTGATGGGACCGTCGCCCCTTCTGAATCTTCCAAAGTAAGTTTTAATTAATTAGTATAGCATTGCCGATTGCATAAGGCTCTATCTTTACGGCCAAAATATCAACTGAATGCTTAAAAAAAAACACGCCATCTAATTTGGTCTACAAACTGGCATTAATGCGGGGTAAATACTATTCCCTAAATGCGCCCAAAGTAAAGATATAGGCTAATGAAACGCAGTGTTTTTTTACAAAAACAAAACAAAAAAAATTGATGAACAAATTCACATGGGCATTAAAAATATAATCAAATTAAAAAAATCATTGGTAAGTAGAGTAAGGTCTAGCTATAATAATCATGGCCAAATAGTGCACAGAATGAATAATATGAATGCCTATTAACTCCATTACCATGGCGAAATAGATTCATTCAAGTTGATAGGTTTATTTTATACAGCATTTCAGACAAGTCATATGATGTATTTTTATGCAAATGTTCCATTGTTCTTCTATCCAGTGAACTGTGGATTATTTGCCTGAGCTTGGCCCTATGTGGCATCTTCCTCTCAGCTTCTGTCATTTGTTCTTTCAATGATTATCTTACCTCAGCGATGTAAGTATTATATTGTTAAACGTATTTTCATTTTATCCTACGTCCATAAGGAATGAAGTAAACTCAGGGTAAGCATTGTACGGTATAATATCCATTCGATGGATATGGACGCAAATATGCAATAAATATTAAGAGTGGGGCTGAACACCCTTCTTAGGTGACTTTTTCTACATGCATCTAGATACATTCCGAACTAGTTAAAAATGAAAATGTTAGGTGTGTGCAACTATAATTTTAGCCATATTTGGCTATCTTTTTTATATTCAAGTTACACCACAAATAAATATTTAATTATAAATATTTAGAAATATGTCTAGACATGTCAGTTGCGCCAAGCTGAGTACCAATCTCATAATTTCAAGTATTTTTTTTTATGTAACGTATTGGCTGTCCCAAAAATTTATGTTACTTTTGCGCCTCCTTGAATTCGCTGCAACGGTGCATGGCCGTCAAACAATATATCCTATTCTATTTTTCCGTAATGTAGTAGTGTTTTTGCTTCATAATGAAGGTCATCATTACTGGACTCTTTAAAATGGCTCTCCTTAACCACCCCCCCCTCATTTTGTTTCATAGACAGACAAATCGCTTCTTTTCATTTTTAGTAGGGCATGTCAAATATAAATTTCAAATGTATAATTTTGAAATATCGAAACGAATGAGAAGAAGTTCAGATTAATTTGAAATAGCTGTATAAATCATTATTCTCTTCATTTCAAAAATCTCTTCCAACATGACTGCAGGAAGAATGGTTTTCCAGATGATATGAGCACCCAGGCAGTCGTTTCCGGAATTTTCTCGAGCTTATTAGCTCTTGGGTATGTTAACGTCTTTTATAGGTGCTTGTAGTTTGTCAGTTTATCAGGGTTTTATACCTTGTAGAAAAGCAATTATAATTACACGTTGGATATCGTTGTTTAATGTTTCCACCTGACATGTTGACATCTTACCAAGATGCCTTTAAGATTGTCATGACCATGATGACTATCCGGATTATTTTATAATCATCGAGTCATATGCTTGGAAATTCCTGCTGTCGAGTAAAACGTTAACTTAATTTTAGGTCAGTCCACAGTCACCTACATAATTACGATATTGCGCATTAAATGGGGGTATTTGTGGGGGTGGGATGGTGATTTCAAGGACTAGAATGATAATCCCAAACAAAAGACAACAATCAATATCCCCGATACTATAAAAAAAAAATCACACAAATTACCCGAAATTAGCTTACCTTTAAGAGTAAGCCTAATAATTACAATTTTCGATCCTTCATTGAAAGATCATGATCTTCTCACATATAGGCCATTTGTTACCTCTACTCACATGAGGAAAACCATTTTCTAATCTTCCTTTTTTTTCTATTTGTAATACCCGACTGACAGGAATTTCGTTGGACCGTCTATAGGTGGCTTGGTTGTACATCTGTATAGCTTTGATTGGTCTGCAACCGTCATCGGTGGCATACAGGTTGGCGTAGCAATCATAGTGGCCCTTTTCACTCTAGGCGAATTCTGCTTTCAACAAAGGTATTGACCGAGTCTTATGTAAATCATTCTATTGAAGAAAACAAATACGGATGAATATCACTAAAGAGCAAAAAATGAGGCTAAATAACAATTCCGGAATATGAATTTCATCTATTTGTTTTCTCTCCCTTTTCGTTATTCCAGTATCCGCAGTCATGTAATTCTTTTTTCGAATTCTTTGGGTCCCAACCGTTATTTTTCGTCGTGAAAGATTTGTTTTTAAATTGGTTAACAAAGCCCTAGCACATGTGTCAACAATATTTCTGAAAAGTAAATTAACGTACAGATTGTATTAGGCCTACAGGTATATATATTATGCGTAAACTATTATTCTGTAATACCAATGAGCACTTTATAAATATCTGGAATCAATATGATTGAAATGTCGTTTTAACTTTAACGATCCTCCCAATGCAATATCCTATTTCGTCTTTTAATCCAAACGCAGTCTACCTAAAATTTGGCCCTCTATTTTCGACTTCATTATAATTAATTTCAGTTACTGTAATCTCTTTTTTCTTTCTGGAAAATGTCGTTTTACACGTATTAATTCATGCATCTTTTTATATGGTTTTATTAACAGAAGACCAACACCATTAACAACCCGGGTAATGCCCTCTGTTAATCAGGACGATTTAGTTCAAGACAGCATGGAGCCCCTCCTTAAAGGACATGTTTAACCAACCTAAATCACGAATGGAATGTTCCACTTCATAATAAATACGCACGGGCTAGCATGAAAGAACATTCACCAGCGTCAAATGAAGGAGGGGGCAACATCCCACTTGGATGATAAAAGAATAGTGGTCTGATTGATATTTATTTGCTTCTCGTCTCTGTTTCTCATAATCATATATTCTTTCAATATCATCTGATTAGGGAGAAAATTTCAATAATTATACCAATGTAATAAACTAAAATATATACCGTGCTCAACGTCGCTCATTTCAGTACAGCTAAGGATGTAACGGGTATTTTTCATTATTATTTGGTCATAATTTTATGAACACATTTTTTTGTTTATCTAGACTACGATATACCAAACGATCGCAGCGTTTTACAGTATTCGCTGGATAGCCTACAAAAATTCCTTGCCCAAATACAAGTGATAAAATAATGTAGTCATTTGTCATGTAATATATTCTCTTAATAAAGTGGTATGAACAAACATTTTATGCGTCTTGCACTTGTGTTCGTATCGCTTTGTTATCGATACCAGATTACATTTAGATTTACTTGAATTTTTAAATTGTGTTTCAGTTTATTATATTATCAGTTTGATATACTTAAATATATTACAAACAATCTAGTTCAGTATCAATCGTGTGAAATTAAACAATTATCATCAGTAAAGTGAAAAAGGGAACTGAACGAAATGGAAAATTACATTGGTTGATCTGAGTGGAGAGGCTTGCGAAAAAAAATGTTTGTGTAAGTGGCAAGCCCCACAAGAATTTGCCTGGAATAAAGATTATTTCACCAAGGAAGAACATAAACTATGGTATGAAACTTAAAATGTATAACGTTTAAACAGAAGTTTTTCTTGAGATTGTTCAATGAACGTAGTTTTGATATCCCAAAAACATTTTTTTCCAAGTTAGACTTTTGGGTTAAACCAAAATTTAACATGAATATAATATGGTAAAGATAAAAGTAGCTTATTATCAAGAATCAACTTTGCATTCAGTCTTTCAAACAAATAAGCATTTAATTCATGTGAACCATGAATACAAATGGACCTAAAATGTTTCACTGAGGAACATCGCATGTTGTTATGAATATTCGCTTAATACATATGCATTTTCTTGTCTATGATAATAGAACAGATACATTTCAATCCTTTTGAATATTTTTTTTTTATCAAAATGAACATTTTTATATCCATGGTAAACATAAATTCCGTTTTGATGTTTGTGCCAGCTGGAGCTGAGGACATGTGGCACAAACTAATGTAAATGAAAATTCAATTCAGACATCTTCAGTACTTCAACAGAGGCCTAAGTCCACCTAACGTCTATTTTTCTTACCCATGATATCAAGGAGTAGCAGTGAAATAAAACCCATTATTTGCCAAAATTGGGGTTCACTGCTACGTTAAAAGTAAATACATGTTTATCAGTTTATCGCGATGGTATTGAGTTGTACCGTGGTTGTGGAGGCGGCAAAAAAAAATAAACTAGAAAAAAAAATAGGGGCACAACATGGCGTATGTGACGAAATGTGATGAAATCATTTCGCCATAGATTTTGGCTAAATGTTAAAAAGATAATATAGATAATCATATTCCACCTTTTTTCTTTTCCTTTTCTTTCCTCCCCCCCCCTTTTTTTTTGGGGGGGGCGGAGGCTTGGTCGTGGAACTTAGGCCCTGTTCCCTGTTCCCTTTTTGGGAGGACTGGTGGGACTGGAAGAGATGTAGTGGAGGAGAACTGCTTCAAGCAAGTTCATCTATTGCACATGCATGTTCTTCATGCTTTATGTCCACTTTCATCCGTATATACCTCTATCAATCTTTGCTCAAATCATTTTTACATCTCAAAAGTATCTGGTGCTCATTCAAGTGAAGGCTATTTTTAACATTCCCGATCTTGGGATATGCGTCACTGTCCAAATCCCTGAACAAAATTGTCCCATGTGCCTCCCGGTGGTGTGAGCATTTCTTCTGCAACAGAGGATGGCTAATTACGCCACGGCTTATAGGGTATCAACTTTGCCCTTGCCCAGTAGTGGAATACCTGGGGTGAGCAAATTAACCATTGCCGGAGTCGCTAACTCGGATGATCTAACTGAATTGGCAAGAGTTACAGGAACAATCGGAAACCCAAGGTAACCCATACGTCAAACACCGGTGATTTTAGGCGGGATCGAGGGAATATTGGGAAAAGATGTTCAGCGCTCTCTCCCTCTCCTTGATGTTTGTTTTGGCGAGACTTTGAGATGGACGTTGTGCTTATTTTCCCGCCCGTGCTCGTTGCTAAAATCTACACGAATGATGCCGAGTGATTCGTGTGGTTTTTCTTTCGTTTTCTTTTTGGCTGACGACTGAATTTGGTGCTGATGTGTGAAGTGGAATGTTTATGGATGTGTTTCGGTTTATTGCGATGATTAAACCGCTCCTGGAGATAAAGCCACCTTTGTGCTTCGTCGATTGATTACTTGGATATGAAGATCAGGTTCGTTCCATCATTGTTCGTGCTGCTGAGTCATCGGAAAGGTCGAAAAACTACATAACTCCAATTTTACAAGATATATCTTTCATCCGAACCATTGAACAAATGTTATTTTCTGCATGGATGATAATGAACTCTCTTGAGACGAAAATATCGATATGATCTCCGTTTTCTGAAATGAATAAACAGGATCGTAACTGACGAAAATCAAATTCAACTGGCTCTATAAATAGCGTCACATGTAGATTGAGTCGGTAACAATCTCGAGACAATAGAAAGGGATGCCCCTTCAGTGACTTAATGATGATCTCTTTCGAAAGTTTTAATTTGGCGGGAATCGATGACTTCGAATACGTAGATAGTTTCCGAACAAAATTTGTGTGTGCAAGCCGCTGATCTCACTGCAATATGATGCGAGAAGGTAGGTGAATGATTTCGTCTCTTACTAAAATCATTTTGTCTAATAACGTTTTATGTGAATGATAATTATGTCACTTTTTTGTATCCCTACCATAAATGAGTGCCCCCAAACCATGAATGATAATTAAGGAGTAACTAGCAATCAACTACATGTTGAAAAATTCACGCTTAAAATGTTTATTTTCCACGTGCTATCTTTTGTCTATAATCATCTGTGACATGCTCCTAATCAACGAATTCTCGGTGCTTTAAGTGCAATAAAGAAAACTAATAAAACTAATTATTTCAGCTCGGGCTTTGCGCTCGCAATATTCTGTATAATGATGTCCAGGAGATATCCCATGCAGGATTATGACATGTGCTTAAGATGTTCTGTTTCCAGGTCAATGTATCTCAGTTTTTAACTCGCGCGATTCGCACTTTCGCATTATTTCGTTTAATAGCATGTCCCGGAAACATGTTTAATGTTCACAATGAAAAATTACGCTTATCAAAATGTCCCGCTCACAAATTTGAGCTCTTATCAATTGTTTAATGTACATGTTCCGGAGATACGTTTCATGTTCACGATTTAAAAAATGTCAATTTTACAGATCGAATTATCCAAAAATGTCTGCTCGCGCTTCGCGCTTGCACTATCAATTTATTGAGATACGTATTGAGTCCATAATTTCTGCGAATTGTCCCTAAAAATGTCCCATCTTGAGGTCAATATGTTACAAAAATTCAGCTTGCGTTTCGTGCTCGGATTATTTATTTAGTGAAATCATGTTAATGAATTTCAAATCATACCGTACCACTTTACATTTCCCTTTGATGGACTGAACTATATTGTGTGTCCTATGGCATTACTTGTGTCATATATACGATCTAATTAACTAATTTATATGACTCGCTTTTGGGTGTAAATTTATTTTCAGTAATCATAAAGAAAGTCATATTGGGGGAAATCAAAACTCGCATTTGTTAGTCATTTTAACTAGAAAAATATATATATAATATACTTTTTTAATTGCAGAAGGACCATCATCATGAACGTCGGGATCTGATGAATCTAAATCTTCATCATGCTTTGGGAGGTATGGCATTTTTTATGCGGTTTATTTCTCTGCAGAACACGCAGTTATAAAGTCAAAATTTTAATGGATTTATTTATATTATCAAACTTCTAAAGTTGCCATTAAAAAATATGTCAAATGTTGGTAAATATAAAACTACTTGTTTTCAAAGTTTGAATCCAATGTTAAATGAAATGAAAGCGTATTCTGTTAACTATTTTATTTCATTTCCTTTTTCATTTCATTTATTTTCATATTTTTATTTTGACATTTCATTCAAATCAAAAAAGCAGCAACAATAATGCCTAACTATTAATGCAGATAACATGACATGGCGATACGAGATAAAAAGTTAAAGCTTGATTCAAGTCACTGGCGTAAATCCCGGGGGGGTGGGGGGATATATCCCCCCCCCCCACTTTTCGAGGAGGGGGGGTGGCCTGTAAAAACACCCCCCCCCCCACTTTTTACGAAATAAATGATAAAAAAATCACAAGAGATAATTGTTTTATTGGTGAAAATTCTTCCTAAAATACCGCTTAACAAATGAAACAATATTATTGAATCATAAAATGCAAATAAAGAGCCAGTTCACCATTTCCAAACGAAATACTTATGTCCTTATTATAACGTTGAAGAGAAACCCCCGTTTCTTCCAATTCATCAATGTTGGGTTCTTTGGGAAGGGATTATAATGGAATGTCAAAAGAATTTGAATATAATCTCTAATAAAACCATTAAACCATCATGGGGTAAAAAAGATAATAATATTGGAGGGGTATTTGCCATATGGACATACAGTGGCGTAACTACGGGGGGAGGGGGCATGGGGGACACACACAAAAACGGGGAAAAGGAGAAAAGAGGAAGAAAGGAAGAGAAACGTAGTGGGAAAGAAGAAAATATTATTTATTATAATGTTATATTATATTATAATTATGTTATGTTACATTACATAACAAACATTTTTACCATAACTTTATGAAACACAATTTGCCCAGGGCCAACGTCTTTATTGTTCCTGGTGCTCGCATTGTCTTTTTAACGAGATATATAATCCTGTTGTACTAAAACATCCCGTTTTCAAGTCAATATAAACCAAATATATTTCCTAGCACTTGAGTTATCATTGTTTTATGTAGTGACATATGCTTCTTTTACATGACTCAAAAAGTGGTTGCCCCATGTTAAGGTATTCGTATATATATGAAACATTTTCTGTCCGTGTTTACGTTCGCATTAGTGGATTGGTGAGATATGTCTGCTCTTCATAAATTCCTAAATTCAGTCCTTAAAATGTCCCTTCTTCTGATCTGAATATCAAAAATTTTCAGCTCGCGCTTCGCGCTCGCATCATTTGGTTAATGAAATACGTATGGTCCTAGTTAATTCCTACAAAGAAACCTTAGAATGCCCCACTTCAGGTCTGAATTATCTAAATTTTCAGCTCGCACTTCGCGCTCGCAATATTTGATTAGTGAGATGCGTATGATAATCATGATTGCAATTACTACAAAAAGTGTTTCATGTGTTCAGATATAATTCTAATAAAATCAGCAAGCGCTTGGCACTCGCATTAGATGACTATGATGAGATATGCATACTCTTAATGGATTCCTAAAATATATTCCTTAAAATCTCGCTGTTTGGGGTCAAAATATACGAAAATTTCAGCTCGCGCTTTCGCGCTCGCATTGTTTAGCGAGACAGGTACCTATCATGATTACACAAATTTGATTATAATGTCCCTTTTTAGGTGTGAATATAAAAAAAATTCACCTCGCGCTTCGCGCTCGCATTATTTGATCAGTGAGATACATATCCGTTTAATGACATTGTCCCTAAAATGTCTCTATTAGGTCAGCATAACTGGCAACTGAGCGCGCTCACTCAGTGATTCAAAAATGTATTTGCTGGTAAATGCCGTGACCCACGGTACGCCACTGTGGACATATCAATGACAATTCCTTGCATATCTAAAAATATGATTGCAAAAAAATGCCAAAATATTTCAGTCACCCCCCCCCCCCCACCCATCAACACGGATTTACGCCAGTGATTCAAGTCAAAGAAATGATGGGACCTACAAAAAAAACTGCGGGTCCTGGTGCGACCAACAAACAGTATCAAAATATAAATACAAAGATTGGGTCCTCGATTTATGTCTCTTCATCAACATAAACATTACCAAATCAGTGGCTATAGCCTTTAAAGCCATCAGGCCACATCATCTTTGATATATAGCAACGGCCCAAAATGGGGCCCTGAATATTGAAAGGGATATATTTGGAAGTTTTCACTGGTGAAAGTGAAAATTTTTAATCTTCGAAATTGTCTATAGGCAGATAAGACATCGTAGTGAACGGACGCTCGGATGTTTACGCGTACGAAAAAGCGTAGCGACCAAGAAAATATACCGTTTCTCCTTTGAATATATGATTTTGAACACACACGGTGTAAATTAAAAAGGGGGCTCAAGTGAAATGCCGTTCGTGAGTTTATACCAGTGAAAATCAGCTTGTTGAACCCACAAATTGATTTAAGAAATTCCAGATAATAAGAGATGTCTTCGCGCGAGGCAGCATAACGACTAAACAAGAACATTTGATATTTTCACCAGTAAAGCTTGGCATTGTGAAGTTTGCTTACGTCAATGGTAGTAGACCAAACAAGAGCGTTTCTTGGTATTAACACCACAGACCTAGGTCTTTGGTATAACATTCCAAAACAGTGACTGTTGCACGAATATGACTGCAACGCACATATTTGGGCTACATTATACTCGAGACAATATATGCTAGAGAATGATGAAAGAAGAGAAAGTATAATCATGTAAAATATTATACACACATGACATTATAAATGCTTGGTGCATATTTTAAGAATAATTATACTAAAAAGGGACACTGAAGAAACAGAGAGAAAGAAATAGAGAGGGGGGAAGGGGTAGACAAGACAGACAGAGCAGAGACAGAAGTTCAGGTGCGAAAGAATGTAAAATTGTTTTCGTTATGTCCCGTAGCTAGGCATAATTTCTTCGGAAAAGAAATAGACCATGCACACATCATAGGGACTCACCTGTAAGCTTAAAGGGAAACACTGTCGGTCTTTCTTTTGACTTTCGACACAAAACTAAAACGGAAGACCTGTGGTGCTAGCACTGATACTCTACTTCTACGTGCCTTGGTTGACAAATGCAATTAAATGCAATCAACAATTTTTTTGTTGAATAGATGAAAAAAAAATCTTTGGAAGAGCCTCACCAATAATTAGAGACGGCCAATGCTACACTATGGTATTTTAGGCGGTGAATTTTCGGCGTTGTGCACTATGATTTGCGAGAAAGCGCAGCGAGCCAAAATGTGCTATTTCTTAATTTCATGAATAATTTCATGGCGAAATTCGCGCTAAAAAGCTAATTGAATCAGTCCAAAATATAAAGGAAATTTGAAATTTCCTTAAATCAGTTTTGTGGAAAAAAAGAAGAAGAGGGGTAGATGCTTTCTGAAACACACCACCATTATACTCCGGCAACGACAGCATATTTCTAGGTAGTAATAACAAAAATCTAGAGCTGGAGTTATGTTTTGAATAATATTAATGTTTACATTGTACATGTTGTACAAGCCGTTCTTGTACGTTGCTTCGAGACTTACTGGAATATTGCTGGGAAATGCGAAAGGGAATTGACCAGTCTCGGATCATTCAAATAGTTCGTGCAGTTTAAACGTTTATTGCTTTTATTGATAAGTCCAACAGTTTGCTTGGATGAAGAAAGAGTAAGACACTACAAAACACCATTATTAATCTAACACCAGCCCGGTATCTAAAAAGAAAATTACCAGTTAAGAATCAAATCAATGTTGTTTTAACACTGATTGGTGTTGTTTAAACGCTCATCTGGAGTGGGCCCAAAGCAAAACCGGTGTTTGCTTTAACACTTCTCTGGCATGTCTGGTCTTTTCCTGTATTGATATCGGGCTGGTGTTAAATTAAAGGACAAGTCCACCCCAACAAAAAGTTGATTTGAATAAAAAGAGAAAAATCCAACAAGCATAACACTGAAAATTTCATCAAAATCAGATGTAATATAAGAAAGTTATGACATTTTAAAGTTTCGCTCATTTTCACAAAACAGTTACATGCACTTCCTGGTCGGTATGCAAATGAGGAGACTATGACGTCATCCACTCACTATTTCTTTTGTATTTTATTACATGAAAAATGAAATATTCTAATTTTCTTCTCATTGTCAAGTGCTACAACGATTAATTCTTCCCTGAACAAGTGGAATTAGCATTGTTTAATACTTTATGGTTCAGTCAAGTTGGTCCTTATCGTCAAACCTATAAAAAAATGAAATATTGTATAATTCAAACAATAAAAAACAAAAGAAATAGTTAGTGATGGACATCATCGACTGACTCACCTAGTTGTGCATATCACTGTTTTGTGAAAAATAAGCGAAACTTTAAAATGTCATAACTTTCTTAATTTACATCCGATTTTGATAAAATTTTAAGCACTATGCTAGTTTGATTTTTTTCTATTTATTCAATTAAGCATTTTCCTTGAGTAGACTTGACCTTTAACAACGCTGTTTTGCAGTGTATAACTTACAAGGAATTGACAGGCCTCGATGCCACTATATTAACCTGAACGTCATAGATGGCTAGTCCCCATTGGCGTATAGACTTTTTTGAGGGGGCTTGGGGCGCTTGCTCCCCCCCCCCCAAAAAAAAAAAAAAAAAATCAACGATTAAGAAGAAAAGAGAAAAAAGGAAAGAACATGAAAGGTAGAATAGTGAAATATGATATTCTTTACTGAATATTTCATGAGTCAAAATCTATCACAATTTTGTAATAAGAATGTCGAAATTCTTGCTCGCTCACTTCGCTCGCTCGCAACTTTTTATAAATTTTGCCCGATACGCCATTTCTGACTTCCTCAAAAATTTGAACTCATTACGCCACTGCTAGTCCCTTTAAAACATGAAGGAGCAGTCATGTCAATGTCAATTTGGAGCCCCTGTCTGACCTGTGGTGAAACTGTTGCCTGCATGGATGTCCCAGTCATATCACGGAAACCAAACCCACCCGTGGTATATTGAAAAATAAGGTAATAGTTGTAAATCAGTCTGGATCAGTTTGTTGAGTGTGACTGCGACATGACAATGATCATCCTCCGCACGTCTGACATAAGAACTTTGGAACAACAACTGTCTGGCACAGGCCACAAAGTGCAAGTTCAAACTTTTTTTTTATAACATGACTAAATGACAGTCAGCTTGTATGTACCTCAAGGTCTTCCCGGAAACAAGAAAACTCGTATTTATTTAATTTGGTTCAAATCATCTTTTAACATGATTAATCGACTGTCAGCGTATACACATCAAGATCGTCCCGGAAACAGGAAAATATTATTTGTTTCTTAAATTCGAAACCTTTTGAAAGATGATTAAAGAACTGCCAGCTTATTACATGTCAAGATTGCCCCGGAAACAAGAAGGAAATAAATTCAATACATCATAATCAAACATTAACCGCCTATCTCACCAAACATGCCAATCGTACACAATGTTGTCAGGTCCAAGCTGAACAAATTCACCAAACCACTTGCAGATGATTTTTTTAAGCAGTACGTTAACCGCAAATCCCACAATTTTCACTTTAGATCACGGGTTTTTTTTTACTCTTTCTTTTATTATTCTTATTGTGTTTTCTATCTTCCAGTGACATAATGAGCTAGCATTCTGTATGCAGTGTAATTACTTATAATGAGAGTGAGCGAAGCGAGTGGAAAAAACAAACAAACGACTGTCAGCGTATCAAGATCGTCCCGGAAACAGGAAAGTGTTTTTTTTTTCTTGTATCCAAAATCTTTTTAAAAGAAGATTAAAGAACTGTCATCTTATTCCATGTCAAGATCGTCCTAGAAACAAGAAGAAAATAAATATTAACCGCCTATCTCACCAATCGTACACAGTGTTGTCAGGTCCAAGCTGAACAAATTCACCAAACCCCTTGCAGATGATTTCTTATTTTAAGCAGATAACCTCAAATCACACAATTTTCACTTTAGATCATATCCTCTTTTCTTATTATTCTACACTCTAAAAACATCGAGTAAAAAATTCCCCAATTTTGGGTAAAAAAAAGGGAACATGCATGTTTGCTGGGTATTTTTCCCTCCAATATTGGGTAAAATGCATGTTTTAAGGGTAAACGTCATCGCAACATTGCGTAAAATTTACTGATATATTTTTACCCAACAAACATTCATGTTCCCATTTTACCCAATATTGGATAATTTTTGTTTAAGTGTAAAGTGTGTTTTCTATCTTCCAGTGGCACAATGAGCTAACATTCTGTATGTAGTATAATTACTGAAAATGAGAGTGAGCGAAGCGAGTGAACAAAAAACGACATCTTTTTCTCCAAGCACTGTGATTTTGTCAAAAATCTGAGGAGCGTTTCATAAACAGGATGAAGGAACTTGTCGGATGTAGGAAATGTGCTTCTCAATTAATCAATATAAAAGGAATTTGTCGGATCTGATAACTTGTCAGACGACAATTACGTTGAAGAAATGCCATCGAAACATTCAGTCGATAGTTTTATCGATAAAAAGGGTTTGAATTTTGATATTTTTTTTATACCAAAAGTTAAACCACTTCAACAAACGCAAACAACTATCACTAAATGTGCCTTTTTCACCATTAGATTCTTCATTGGTCACCTTAAGCATGTTAAGACTAACCTACTCCGATTCGAAAATGACAAACGTGGTGACAAGGATCACCAGATGGCAACACAAGGCAAGATTGTCGAAAACAAATGATCTACCAAATGTCAAAATTTGCAATCGTAAAATTGTATTTAACACGAGATACCATTATTTTCATGACTCTTTTATCGACCGCTTAATTTTTTTTGAATGAATATGAATTAAGGAATTAATAATTGGCAACTTAATCGAAATCGGATAAAAAATAACGAATTTGAGGCATTTTTAAATAAATCATTTCGGTGAAGCAGTTGTGATCATATTACCATGGTTGTACTACGAAAGCTATAACCCCACTTCGTTGGATTTTGATATTGAAATTACAGTCATTAAAATTGTCTACACCAAGTAAATCTGGATTTACTCCGAAATAATCAGGATAATGTATAAGGTCCCGATTTTGTTGCAGGGAGATATTATTTACAAACAAGCGTAAAAAGGAGTTTCAACGATTTTCAAAGGGAAAGTTCATCCTAAGAATTTTTTTGGGGTAAAAAAGAAAAGAAAAAAAAACATTGTTAAAGGTTTGAGTAAGAGAGTTATTACAACTTTAAGTTTTGAATTTGTGACGTCATAAACGAGCATGCAGCTGCCCGATATGTTATGTAATATAAATTTGCATAAATTTCAAAATTTTGATGGTTCTTGATGACTTATTTTTGTTTTCTTTTTAGGAAAGGGTGTGAAATAATTTGCCTATTGATAAACTGAAGGTACAGTAATTTAAACCATTTTCATTTTTCTGAGAAAATGACATTTCATTGATTTTTTACCATACGATATGTAGGAAAGCTGCTCGCATATGACGTCACAAATAAAATGATTAAAATCATAATAACTTTTTTATTCTTTGATGGATGTTTCTCAAACCTTCGGCATTTTTAAAATTATTTTTCTGCTATTTTTCAATAAACTTTTTGTCAGGGTGTGCTTCCCCTTTAATACACAAGACGAAGTGTTGGCGGCATCATCGACCTATACACTCCCTGCCTAATTATGCAGGGGGAGTATCGGTTCCACCACAATAATGCAACATTTGCTAATTGTGTTATTTTTTTATGCGATTTCTATTTAAAAAAAGTAACATTTTCAATTTATTTGATTAAGCTATTTTTATTCATTTCGTTTCCATATCAGGCATGAGTACCCCGATGACGGAACGCAGAATTTTTCGGGGAGGGGGATTGGACAAGAGGCATACAAATTATCGAAGACATTCTCTGCAGCCCCGTCTCCCTGCGTTATAACCTCAAACTGATCCCCCAATTTTTCCTGGTTCGGTGAAACTCTCCCTCGAATTTCTTCACATTGCATCACCTAATAATATATAGGTTATTGTTGATCAATGCTGACAAGCTAAATCATGTTAGAGTTTACGGTCCCTTCAAACGACAAGTCCACCCCAAAAAAAAGTTTATTTCAATTTGAATAGAAAGTCAAACATTGAATATCACTGTGTTATGAATTCAAATATTAAAAAAAAAAATAGGCAAAAATTGTAATAATAGGCCAAAAAGATTTATTCATCATTTCTTATGAGCGTCATTTATCATACTTATCGCTATTTCATAATCCGAAATTGTGTTCGTTATCCTTAAACTTTAGACACTTTGGGTCACTAATCATAACGACCATAATTCATAATCGTATAAGAATTTACGCCAAAATTAATGGTATTACCAATTAAGGTTGATCAAATAGCAATTAAACTAGGGCAATCTATGCTTTTGGATAAAATGATCCGTAATATAAACAATCATTCTTTCCTGTGACAGTGTGATGCAGGCTCAGGGACCATTTACTGAATGGTTTTCCCTTATCTTGTAATGTTTTCGTTTTTTATCAAATGATTACTCAATCATACGATAAAGTCTAAAGTTACGAGTCCATTGTTATTGCTATGTCAGTCAATCAAGGAAGTAACCTTTTCAGATGGAAACGGAATTTGTGCTAAAGGAAGAAAAACAATAATTTAGTCTGGGAACATGATTTACCATTGACTCATCTTTCTGAGCTCATTTGGTCTGAACCTTAAAATAATATCTATGTCTCAGGAAACGTCTATCAGCTGGCCCCCTCGAGAACGCCCCTTTCGAAAACGCCCCTCCGGTACTATAATCTACCCTTTTCAACCAAGATAAATAAAATGACAAAATATAGGTGTACATTTAACAAAAATATAAGCTTACACGTTAAGTAGCCGCTGACGCTTCTACAAAATGGAAAGGCCCAAAAAAATATATAAACGATGTAAATAAATATATAAATATGATTACAAAATAAATGAATAGTAATTTACCGGGGCTTATAGACATTTCTCAAAATGAACCATACAAGTGTAGTTTTATTATAATCTAGTTCATGGGTCGGACACTACCATTCGGGGTTTATGGGGGTTGCGCTCCCCCCCCCCCCCCCCCTTGGAAAAGCCTTATTTTAATGAAGAAACATTCTGACTGATTTTGTCCACTAGAAGCTAATTTTGAAAAAGTGAGCACCCTCCAGAAAAGCTTATACAAGCTCCTGTCATATCGAAAGATATTAAAGTTCATGGGGGGCACAGCTATAAACACCCTCAAAAATGGCAACGGATCCCGCTCCCATAAGAAAAAAAAACCAAATCCCCTGGTCACGAGGTATAGAGGAGGGGGTGGGTCTTATATTGTGTTAGTCGGCATATCAGGTGGATGTTTCATAAAGCTGTTCGTATAAGTTAAGTGCGACTTGAAGAACGACTGGTGAACCTTTCTTACGCGCTAAACTATCGCCAATGGACATCTTGGTGTTATCACACTTACCACAAAAAAAAAGGATTACCAGTCGTTCTTAAAGTCGCTTTTAACTTACGAACAGCTTCATGAAACGGCCCCTGGGTGAAGAGATAAAGCAGTTGGATGGGGAGGCTTTTTTCGTCAGCCTATGTCGCTTAAATTTTTTTTTTAGTTTTGATTGCCTGAGAACCACATGGGTACGACTCTTGTAATAATAAACGTTGGCTAATGCTTGATAACCTGTCAGTGATGATATCTGTCATAAAACAGTCCCCGGTTTTTCATGCTTATGCCATTGGTTGTGACGTATAACCCGAGTGAACATTTCATTTAATCAAGGAGTATATGCGGATGTTTCGATTCATTGTATAGAACAGAAAGTGGCTAGTTCTCATTTAGTATAGAATGGTAGATGCCAAGATAAAAACATTGCATTGTCCATCAGAGTAGTCCTCTGATAACTGGGTCGATCCTAAGTGTAAGCAGGCACGAAATTTGCGTGGCTGTACGTTGCACGGAATGATATACATACAAGCAGACACTCATATCCTTCAGTAGGGAAATGCCTTGCGAATTCAAAATTTTGTGCCTGTTATTACACTAAGGATGAACCGATAACTGAATAAACTTGTGCTCTATTATATACTATACTAGATATCAATTTCGTTTCTATTTTTGTTTCTCCCTGGATGCATATAGCGCCCTCTACAGGTATTGGTGATCATGGCAACATACTCTCTCATTTTCTCTCTCGTCTATGTCACCCTCATTTACAAACCGACCGGAGAATTGACCGAACCCGCCTCCAACGACCGATCACGTTCCATGCGACAAAAGCTTGAATCCCGACGAAAACATAGAAATAACAATCCAATCTTGGGGACAAACTCAACATCGAATTCAGACCCGATTCCTCAGAAAGTCAAACCGGCTCCTGAGAGGTTTCGCAGGGCTCAGCATGAGGGATATATTGACATATTGTCAGGGGAGGTAATGAATTGAAGATTTGATTTGTTCTTATTAAAGTAATGCAGTATCATTCCCAGTACCTTCAAATCTCCAGTCACACAATAGGGGGGTTCGCAATCACGACGGAGACGGATTCTATACAACACAGAAAACATCTTGTCAAAAGCCCTTCATGACAAAGCAGTCTTTGTCGAAATCGATGAATCAAATCAGCAGTTTCGACCTGGACTCCCGGGAGGACCACTTCCATTGACGAGTGGATACCATTCGCGACCATGGGGTCTCGAAAAGCACCCTAAATAAGTATTTTCCATATTCTGAAAATGCACCCGTTAACATGTATTGACGTGTAAAACCCCACCCGTAACAAGTATTGGAATTAAAACGACACCCTTGGGAAGTATTCCTTGAATTGATCCCCTAATCAAGTACAGCGATGTTTTTTTTAATGAAAATGACGTTCTTTTTATGTGTTTTTTTTTTTTTGTTTTTTTTTTGGGGGGGGGGGGGTCGCGAATGGTATCCAATCGTCAATGTAAGTGGCCCCCGGGCCTGGACTCTGGACAAACGATATATTTGCAATTTTTCGTCAGCTGAGAATCTTACAATGAAGAGCTCTCCCGGTTTACCAGTTCTCGACAAAGTTTTCGTCGCTGTTCATTGTGATTTGATGGGCATTGTCAATAGATTTTTTATGTTGTAAAAACCCCTCTCCGTCGTGATTGCAAAAACTCGCTATAAGCTTAGATACGCGTACCTTTTAAACCATTATGCTCTATATGCCGCCATGAAAATACACCAAGCTTCTGTGTGCCAGATCTTCCTTTCAGATGAATAAATAAATAAAATCTCATACAAGTACAAAGCAAAGGCCATAACCTAATATGAGGCATTGTTCATTGGGAAAATCAAGGGCGAGACTACAGGGCCCTAGATTTTTTAAGTAGTGAAAAAAATAAAGGAAGAAAAGGAAAGAGGTATGGCTGTTTTTGTAACTATACATTACCAATGTGATTCATGTCAGGAAGAAAAAAAAACCGATCCTCTTCCCCCTTCTCCACCCATGAAACTATACCCTTGTGGAGAAAATAATGGTAATGGTATTAGTGGTGATGAATTTTAACATCTTTCCCCGATCTTGTTACTTCTTGGGGGTGGGCCGGGGGCTAGTTGTTCACGCGAAACGAAGTATGACTCATATTATGATTATGATTATTATTATATCGTGTTATAGCCACTCCGACTCTTCTGCAGTTCATGTGCTGTGGTATCCAGCTCGGGCCATCTCCTCAACACTAGCTCGGGATCCGAGATCGATGCGACCGAGTGTGTCTTCCGAATGAACAATGCTCCCGTGAGGGGGTTCGAAAACGACGTCGGTACCAGGACGACACTCAGGTCGATCGCCCACGTCAATCTGGTGAGGTCGTTTGAGAAGACGGACAAGGCGCGTAAAGAGTTGCTCCAAGACGTGGACACCAAAAGTGATTACTTATTGATAAATTGGATGAACAGGGTAAGAACATTGCAAAACACCGATGTTAAGTGTAGGGGAAGGCGGGATAAGTTGTGACACTTTTTGCATTTTGCATGTTAGAATTGATATGACTAGTAATATTGTAGAAATAAGTACCTTGCCTTTAAATTTGGTTCTTGGGAAATATTTTTCACCTATATATAACTTTCTACCCCCACACTAAAAATCGTTGTGACCTTTGAAAAAATTGATGTCAAATGGCTCAACTTGCCCCATCTGTGGGGTAAGTTGTGCCACCGCCTGGGGTAAGTTGAGCTACAAAAACTATGTACAAAATGTATGCGGGAGAACCAGGATGTCAATTTTTCATTTAAAGTCTTTTCACTTGCTAATTCTCTATAAATACTAACATGTTCTAAAAGTAAAAGAACTGTCATGTGAATTTGCTCCTTTCTGCCTGCATAACAATGGCTTTTTATGTTTTTTTTTTTTATATATTATATATTACCATAAGAGTTACCATGGCTCAACTTGCCCCATGTTGGTTGGCTTAAATTAGCCCCGTCAGAACTTTTTGCGATATTTCACATCCACACATTTCTTATGCATCCATCATGTAAAAGACTATGACAAGAGTGAGAATCCATACCTGGACTAAAAATATTGTTCTAATTTCTATAATATATTTAAAGACGTGTGTGGGTAAAAAGCACTTATCTATTTCACACCCTTTTTTACTTTTTTGGCTGAAATTTGTATTTTTCCCTCTAAAAAAGTACTTTTTGTTTCAAAGTTGAAAACAATGTGGTGGGGTTGAGGGTTATGCAATTGGTCATCAATAAATGACACCAACACAATGTCTGACTCATGCATTATTAGCCTGGGGGTGGTGGCTCAACTTGCCCCTATGCTCAACTTACCCCGCCTTCCCCTACCGTTTGGGTCCCGTAAGCATGGCAAGACAAAGCTTAGTAATCATCGTTGAAAATTTTTTTACGATTGATTGTATTGACTTCAATGTACAATTAATCAGGAAAAAAAAAAGCTTACGACTAATCGTTGACCTTTGTGTTACGGGACCCACATGACCACTGACACCATAGAAGTGTTAAAACGACGCGAGTTTGAAGCTGGTCTGCCACAACGAAACAGTTAGTTTTAAAACAAAATCAGGTTGATTCTAAACTGGTACTGTTCCAGCACCTCTCTGGTGTGGTCATCTAGTGTTAAAATTGACACTGGCGTCGTTTACAGCGTATAAGCATTAGAATTGTCTGTATGTTAATTCATAAAAAGAATATTCACGCCTTCAGCAGCTTTGTCAAAATTCGACATGATATTAATCATTTCTTTCTCAATTGGCAAGCAATAAACAGATCCCATGCAGAGACAGATCTGAAGCAACAAATTTTCATCTTCAGATTCGTACCTTTTCAGTGTCCTAACATTTTTTTAGTTAATACTGAAATGTCTCAAGTCTCAACATGTCATAAAAAAGAGGCAAACAAAAAGTGTTATTTGTCACCAATGTTATGCCTACAAATTTTAAAAGGCCTAAATACCGATAGGTACACTATTTTCATATCTACTTTTTTATTCAAACAAACTTCTGCATCTAAACAGACTTAAAATCAGTAACAACAAGGAATACCAATAAATAAAATATGTATTATTTAAATACTATGTTTATAGGTGAATGTAAGGAAACTACAAGACCGTGAATACCGCTATGCCGTGCTACTTGCACACCTATACCCCGGAGTGAAGTTTTATGCTTTCAATTCAGATCAGATGAGATACGCAGAGAAGGTCTTCAGAGACGAGACAGGACTCACAAGGTAGCAATTTGGCGTATTTTTTCGTTGTAAATCTGTATACATTTTTTTTTTTGTAAATTCACATTTCCTTCTAGGAGAGGAATTAGACATGAGTGCACGATTTAAAGAGTTATGGTAATATGTTTTGGTTACAGTATAGCGCTTAGAGAGAAAGTAAGTGTAAAGCGCTATATAAGTCGTCGTCTTTGATCGTCATCCGTTCGTCTCAAAAGCGCCGTAGCACTAGGTGATACATTTTCTTAAGTGGCCTTATATAGAGTCCCATTATCAAATGGCAGTACCTCGAGCAATTTGTGCAGATGAAGGAGGCAGGCGCTGCTGAGAGCGATATGCTGATAAAAATGCTGCCCTCGCCTTTCTCCTAGCTCTTTGGTCTGCCAATTGAGCATTCCGGTGTAATATCCACCGTCTATCTTACAACTACGTCACTAACAGTAGCTCTCCATTAGATGACGGCTATCGGCTACATCTTCCCATGTGTTAGTGTTAGGGGCAGCTGGCTGTTGCTCTAAACTCCCCCTTTTTTGTTTGGAAAAAGTGCCCTAATAATATATCTACCCATGTAAGCCTTCACTAGAGTTTTGTCTTTTTTTTCCAAAGTTGTTATGTATATATTTTTTTTTATTGAAACTGTTTATTTGCAGGCAACAAGCCAACACGTGGTTGAGTACTGGTTGGTTTACCATGCTTGCTGCTATGGATATCTGCAATGAAATTAATGTCTATGGAATGGCTAATGATGATTACTGCTCATCTACCAGGTGAAGGTCAGAACACTGCAAAAACTCCGGTGTTGATTTAACACCAGCCCGGAATCTATATATGTCCACACCAGAGAGGTATTGAAACAAGTTTGGAATCAAACCGATGCTGTTTTAATACTAATTGGTGTTGTATAAACACCTATCTGGTGTTAGACCAAAACGAAACTGGTGTTGTTTAACACTTCTCTGGTGTGGACATATATAGATTCCGGGCTGGTGTTAAATCAACACCAGAGTTTTTGCAGTGTATTCTTAACTCCGGTTCAACTCAGGCCATTATTCTGCATGTATCTGTGCTTAGAATTTAGACCTTAGATGCCATTTTCAGAATTTTATTAACTTCGTATGTCTCTTATATAATACTGCGCCCTTTCTTCATACAGTATATAATTAAATGGTGAGGGAAAATGACTTAGTTATAATTGTCAGACATTCGAATACTCAAGCTTATAATTGATTTTAGTATCGATTGAACCGATAAGTTGCTGTTAGAGATTTGTGTCATAATTGACTGTCCATATCAAAACCGAGTTTGGACTCAAGAGTTCACCTTTTATTCACATCAACTCAGTTTTCAAGAGAAGATTTATTGGAATTTTATTGTAATTTTAGTAGAATATAGGCCTCGAAAGAGAAGTATTTCGGGATTTTTTCATTGATCTGCTGACACAATTTAGTGTACTGTAAGCCTGTCTCAAACATAGAGAGTCAGAACTCTTGGAATAAAACAGTCATATTTTTTAATAGAATCGGGCATCTTTTGCTCCAGGTCATTATAATTCCTGATCAATAATTACTATATAAAGCTTGTAATATATTTACATTATTCTTCCTTTTTTCTTGTCGGCTTATAAATAGCAATGAATCAATCCCTTACCATTATTACGAACCAATGGGAATAAAGGAGTGCACCTACTACAATGTGAGTGAAACGCGCCTTGACGGGGGACATCTTTTCATCACAGAGAAAGCTGTTTTCAAACGATGGGCAACGAAACATCGACTTTCTTTCAAGTAATTTCTATCAATCATTACCATGTTTACTATGAATTTACTATGAATTACAGTTTAAGCCAAAAGTTTACATACACCAAGGAAATTCAAAGAAAAGTTGACACTCGCCAATCATCATAAAATTTACTGTATCTTATAAAATATTTGTGCTATCATGACGAAAAGAGTACGTCATGCCCATTCATCACATTGCTTTGTCATCAGGAGCTGAAAAATATTTACGTGTCATTTTTCCCAAAAATATTCATATTTTAGACAAATTAAAATTAAAAACTTGACAAAAGTATTTCATATTTGTGCTAGTTACGTCTCAACACAAACATTTCAGATTACACTCTTTTGTTCAGTGGTGACATATCATATAAATCATAGATTTGACATTTATATATTTCTATGAAATGATGTTTGAAATGATATTACTTTTTCTTCAAAAAAAAAACTCCACCTGAAATATACTTCAATTCCAATAGCATCCCAATCATATGAAAGAGCTTGATACAAGATTCGTCATGGTAGTATTTATATTTCTGAAGATCGTAAATTTTATTTTGTTTGTAAAGCGAACAAATTTCACTGAATTCCATGGGTGTTTGTAAACTTTTGGCCTCAACTGTATATTAGATGCCTTCTAATGTAAACGTCACATGTATTGGGAATGAAATGTATGTAGAAAACCAAGTTAAATGGAAGGACTGAGTTAACCTCAATAGGCCTACGCAAAAAGGACAAAGTACAATTTGGGATTTTATCCGATAATTTGTCTTTCCCCCTGTGTGCACTTTCCCTTCTAAAAGTCTATTTGTGTGAAATCAATTTTCTCTCTCTCAATTTCCAACTGTTCATGAGTGGAAATGTGGAAGGAGTGACTGTGGCAGGAGTGTGTTAATTGTAAAAGTGTGTGAGCAATGCGAAAGGTGTGTAAGCACAGTGTGAAAGGAGTGTTGTAATTGTGAAATGTGTGTGATCACAATATAAAAGGTGTATGAGCATAGTAAGAAAGGAGTATATTAGTATGAAAGGTATATGAGGACAGTATGGGAGGTGTGTGTGAGCACAGTATGGTAGGTGTGTGAGTACAGTACGGAAGATGTATGAGTACAGTATGGAAGATGTGTGAGTTCAGCATGGTAGGTGTGTGAGTACAGTATAGAAGATGTGTGAGTACAGCATGGTAGGTGTGTGAGTACAGTATGGTAGATGTGTGAGCACAGTACGGAAGATGTGTGAGTACAGTATGGTAGATGTGTGAGTACAGTATGGAAGATGTGTGAGTACAGCATGGTTGGTGTGCGAGTACAGTATGGTAGATGTGTGAGCACAGTACGGAAGATGTGTGAGTACAGTATGGAAGATGTGCGAGTACAGTATGGAAGGTGTGTGTGCACAGCATGGTAGGTGTGTGAGTACACCCTGGTAGGTATGTGAGCAAGCATGCTAGGTGTGTGAGCACAGTATGGAAGGAGTGTGAGAGCACTTAATGGTAGGTGGGTGACCACAGTATGGTAGATGTGAGTACAGTATGTTAGGTATGAGAGCACAGTACGGAAGATGTGTGAGTACAGTATGAAATATGTGTGAGTACAGTATGGAAGGTGTGTGAGTTCGGTATGGAAGATGTGTGAGTACAGCATGGTAGGTGTGTGAGTACAGTATGGTAGATGTGTGAGCACATTACGGAAGATGTGTGAGTACAGTATGGAAGATGTGTGAGTACAGTATGGAAGGTGTGTGAGCACAGCATGGTAGGTGTGTGAGTACACCCTGGTAGGTGTGTGAGCACAGCATGGTAGGTGTGTGAGCACAGTATGTTAGGTATGAGAGCACAGTACGGAAGATGTGTGAGTACAGCATGGTAGGTGTGTGAGTACAGTATGGAAGATGTGTGAGTACAGTATGGAAGGTGTGTGAGAGCACTTAATGGTAGGTGGGTGACCACAGTATGGTAGGTGTGTGAGTACAGTATGTTAGGTATGAGAGCACAGTACGGAAGATGTGTGAGTACAGTATGAAATATGTGTGAGTACAGTATGGAAGGTGTGTGAGTTCGGTATGGAAGATGTGTGAGTACAGCATGGTAGGTATGTGAGTACAGTATGGTAGATGTGTGAGCACATTACGGAAGATGTGTGAGTACAGTATGGAAGATGTGTGAGTACAGTATGGAAGGTGTGTGAGCACAGCATGGTAGGTGTGTGAGTACACCCTGGTAGGTATGTGAGCAAGCATGCTAGGTGTGTGAGCACAGTATGGAAGCAGTGTGAGAGCACTTTATGGTAGGTGGGTGACCACAGTATGGTAGATGTGAGTACAGTATGTTAGGTATGAGAGCACAGTACGGAAGATGTGTGAGTACAGTATGAAATATGTGTGAGTACAGTATGGAAGGTGTGTGAGTTCGGTATGGAAGATGTGTGAGTACAGCATGGCAGGTGTGTGAGTACAGTATGGTAGATGTGTGAGCACATTACGGAAGATGTGTGAGTACAGTATGGAAGATGTGTGAGTACAGTATGGAAGGTGTGTGAGCACAGCATGGTAGGTGTGTGAGTACACCCTGGTAGGTGTGTGAGCACAGCATGGTAGGTGTGTGAGCACAGTATGTTAGGTATGAGAGCACAGTACGGAAGATGTGTGAGTACAGCATGGTAGGTGTGTGAGTACAGTATGGAAGATGTGTGAGTACAGTATGGAAGGTGTGTGAGAGCACTTAATGGTAGGTGGGTGACCACAGTATGGTAGGTGTGTGAGTACAGTATGTTAGGTATGAGAGCACAGTACGGAAGATGTGTGAGTACAGTATGAAATATGTGTGAGTACAGTATGGAAGGTGTGTGAGTTCGGTATGGAAGATGTGTGAGTACAGCATGGTAGGTGTGTGAGTACAGTATGGTAGATGTGTGAGCACATTACGGAAGATGTGTGAGTACAGTATGGAAGATGTGTGAGTACAGTATGGAAGGTGTGTGAGCACAGCATGGTAGGTGTGTGAGTACACCCTGGTAGGTGTGTGAGCACAGCATGGTAGGTGTGTGAGCACAGTATGTTAGGTATGAGAGCACAGTACGGAAGATGTGTGAGTACAGCATGGTAGGTGTGTGAGTACAGTATGGAAGATGTGTGAGTACAGTATGGAAGGTGTGTGAGCACAGCATGGTAGGTGGGTGACCACAGTATGGTAGGTGTGTGAGTACAGTATGGAAGATGTGTGAGTACAGTATGGAAGGTGTGTGAGCACAGCATGGTAGGTGTGTGAGTACACCCTGGTAGGTGTGTGAGCACAGTATGGTAGGTGTGTGAGCACAGTATGGAAGGAGTGTGAGAGCACTTAATGGTAGGTGTGTGAGTACAGTATGTTAGGTATGAGAGCACAGTACGGAAGATGTGTGAGTACAGCATGGTAGGTGTGTGAGTACAGTATGGAAGATGTGTGAGTACAGTATGGAAGGTGTGTGAGCACAGCATGGTAGGTGTGTGAGTACACCCTGGTAGGTGTGTGAGCACAGTATGGTAGGTGTGTGAGCACAGTATGGAAGGAGTGTGAGAGCACTTAATGGTAGGTGTGTGAGTACAGTATGTTAGGTATGAGAGCACAGTACGGAAGATGTGTGAGTACAGCATGGTAGGTATGTGAGTACAGTATGGAAGATGTGTGAGTACAGTATGGAAGGTGTGTGAGCACAGCATGGTAGGTGTGTGAGTACACCCTGGTAGGTGTGTGAGCACAGTATGGTAGGTGTGTGAGCACAGTATGGAAGGAGTGTGAGAGCACTTAATGGTAGGTGTGTGAGTACAGTATGGTAGGTGTGTGAGTACAGTACGGAAGATATGTGAGTACAGCATGGTAGGTGTGTGAGTACAGTATGGAAGATGTGTGAGTACAGTATGGAAGGTGTGTGAGCACAGCATGGTAGGTGTGTGAGTACACCCTGGTAGGTGTGTGAGCACAGTATGGTAGGTGTGTGAGCACAGTATGGAAGGTGTGTGAGCACAGCATGGTAGGTGTGTGAGTACACCCTGGTAGGTGTGTGAGCACAGCATGGTAGGTGTGTGAGCACAGTATGTTAGGTATGAGAGCACAGTATGGTAGGTGTGTGAGCACAGTATGGAAGGAGTGTGAGAGCACTTAATGGTAGGTGGGTGACCACAGTATGGAAGGAGTGTGAGCAAAGTGTGAAAGAATGTGAGCACATTATGTATGAAAGGTGTGAGCACAATATGGATGGTGTAAAAGTAGTGTGTGTAGGAGTGTGTTAAAGGAAAGTGTGAAATGTGTATTAACACAGTGTGGATCGAAGAATTAATTCAGAGCACGGCATATAAGTGGATGAGCAGTGTGGAGTGAGAGTGAGTATAGCAGTGAGTGAGAGCAGTGTCGAAGGAGGGTGAACACGGTCATTGGAACGTGAGTGAGTAGTGTGAATGAAGTGAGAGCATCGTGAAATGTGTGTGGGCACAGCATGAAGGTTGTACGCACAGTGAGGGTGTGTTAGCACAGCATAAGTGAGAGCATTGTGAAAGGTGTGTGTCCATGAAATAAGTGTGAACAACACGAGAGCTTAAGTTTCACGGATCTTCCGAGAAAGAAATGCGAAAATATAAAAAGCTCTTCACGGGGATAAAATGTGTCATAATCTGCATTTGGCTTTTCTACTTTATGTTTGTATTTTTCTGTAGGCTCTATTTTATGTTAACTCCTTCCTTAACAGTGAGATAAATCAAAGTTTTATTTTTCTTTGCCTTCCCAGGCATCCATCATGGGAAATAGGCCCAGAATCGGACGAACCACTAGATTCTCCCTTTTTAAGGAAGTATCACCAGTTGATGAAAGAAACCAACTACGCCATCCGGAGTGTAAGGGACTACATGAAGCTGGAGCGCGAAGCTCGTCGCAGAGTCCAAACAGAGGATCGACTGGTTGAACTGAAACGCGGGAATGAGACCTTCATTATTGAGAAGGAACAGTTAATGCAGAAAGTCCTGGAACTAGTTCCCGGGGCCAGGCCCATCCCGCATAAAAATACCAAGTCAAGAATGGAGGCGAAGGCCCGGAAAAGAGATGCTGCATTTCATAAAAATAGAGACCGAGATAAGAGAAATAAATCGAGAAAGAAACAGAGGGATGACACAAAAGAGAAAGTACGAAACAATAACGGCCAAAGGAAGCACGAGGAAAATGTTAAAAGATAACAGCAGCTGACACCGTACAATCGTTAAACTGAACAGTTCTACTCCGTTTTATTATATACAGGGGCCGCGGAACGGTTTTCAAAGTGGGGGGCTGAGCCAAAAGTGGGGGGGGGGCTGACCATGCAAAAAATCACAATCATATGGTCATTTTTACGTTTTTGTACATGGTTTTGGAAAAAAGTGGGGGGGGGGCTGAAGCCTCCCCCCTCCCCCCCCCCCCCCCCGCTTCCGCGGCTCCTGATATACCCAGAGACCTATAAACATGATAAACTATATGATAGTTTGCCTGCTCTTTCGCAACAACAAAAAATACCGTACAGAAAGGGAGCTTGGGGGCCTTGCGCCCCCATAAAAAGTTCACGACCAAGAAATAAAAAAGGAAAAGGAGAGGAAAGGAAAGGGGAAATGATGAAATAGGGTATCGTGTACTGTGTTCTGACTATTATGTCAAAATCTATCATTGAAACATAATATTTTTGTGTTAAACAAGTGAAAACCTTTGGCGCATTTGAGAAATTTTGTTCTAACGTCATCCCTGGCCGCATACATTCGTAATTCCGACGCTTCGCTATTGCGAAGGTTCCAGTATTCCGAAGATTCGTTTTATTCCGAAAGTTCGTAATTCCGAAGGTTCGTTAGTCCGAAAACGAAATGAGGTTCGTAACAGCGGCGTAACAGGGGTCGGTGGCCAGGGGGGGGGGGGGGGGCAAGAGCCAAAAATTTCCCGGTCATATCATGGAACAGGCAATGGCGTCATAAGGCAAAAATTTTGAGGGGGCGATATGGCGTATCGGGCATATATATATATATATATAAGCGAGCGAACGAAGCGAGCGAGCAAAAATTTTCTGACATTTTTATTGCAAAAATCAAATTTTGTGATAAATATTCACCCTCCTCTCTTTCCTTTTTTCTCTCTTTTTTTGTACGCCACGGTGAACACGATTTTTGTTATGATTGTGAGCATCGGGGCGAAGCTCTATATGCTCGAGGGGGCCGAGTATGGCGCTTCTGGCAAGAAGTAGCTTAATATAGGTCCCGAGCGAGCGTAACGAGCGAGATTTAAAAAAAATCACATTTTCATGAGAATCTAACATGAAGATAGATTTTAACGTGATATTCAGAAAAATATAATACACTTTTCTTTCTTTCCCCATTTTTGTTTGTTTGGTTGTAGAACTTTTGGGGGCCATGGTCTAAACTCATCCATATAACACTGCTCTATGGGTGGGGTCCAGGGTAGAGCCCCGGAACCTCTTGATATCAAAGCCATTTAAACCTTACAGATGGCCACTTATTTTAATCAAATTGCGTGTATATTTATATAGCTTTAACACAACACATAAATTCAATGCAGTTGTGTATCGTAATCATCCAAATATTGTGAGGGGCACACCATAGCAAATGTGGGAAAATTTGTAAAAAGTCGCCAGCGAGCGAAGCGAGCAAGGAAAAAAATGGCCTGTTAAAATGAAATTCTAATTATGTGATAGATTTTTACATCATTGTAGCAAATATCATGTCATATATATTTTTTTCATTCATCTCATTTCGCTGCCTCCTTTATTTTCTTTTATTTCCTTGGCTGTGGAACCACCCCCCGGTACGCCAGTCCTTCAACGTAAAGCTTAATGCAGGAAGGGTCCATATAGGGGCCCGTTATAGAACCCATTAAAGGTTACAGATGAAGAGCCCCCACTGCACGGGGTCTTGGCTCTTGGACAGAGCCTTTGGAGATTTAGCAAGTTTATGATAGACTTTCATACGACATTATGCTATATACCATCCATTTTTCTTCCCACTCGTTATCTCAATCCTCGGCAGCCCGGTAGTGTACGTTATCTTGTCCCTATTCTTTATTTCCAATTTAGATTTTGGCTAATTCCATTCTGCCTTTATTTCCCGCTTTTGTTTGCCTTTTTGTCATCTTTAATTTATTTCCCTGTCTTACTAATCATGCTAATGGATTTGTATATCGGGCCGAATTGTTCTTTCTCACATGTTCTTTTTTCCTCCCTTTTCCCGTTGTCTTTCCGTTTTCCCTTTGTTATGTTTTTTCTTAGTTTTCTTTTCCCTTTCCCTTTCTTCCCCCCCTTTTTTTTCTTTTTCCCGTTTTTTTTTATTTTCCCGGTGAGCTCCGCCAGGGGGGGGGGGGGGGCAGCTTGCCCCCCCTGCCCCCCCCCCCCGCCTGTTACGCCACTGGTTCGTAATTCCGAAGGTTCGTTAGTCCGAAAACGAAATAAGGTTCGCAATTCCGAAGGTTCGTTAGTCCGAAAACGAAATAAGGTTCGTAATTCCGAAGGATCGTTAGTCCGAAAACGAAATGAGGTTCGTTAATCCGAAAATGTAAAAAAAAAGCCCAAAAGGGGTCTTTATCACCCCTATTCTGGTCCAAACAATCACCCCCCCCCCCCGTGCAGAGCGATTTTTTAAAATTAGGTTTACAAGTGGTAAACATTTAATCAAGAATGGATCTTTTAGTAGACATTTTGAACTTTTACAAAACAATTTCAAAATGCATCAACGCGCCCCTATCGAGATATGATTCGATGACTTCTATCTGCTCTTATACTGGTTTTCGTTAATAGGTTAATAGTAGTTTTCTCGTTGAATGCATTTTATTTGTTTGATGTTCTGTAGCCTGTGTTTTAAGTTGTACTTATCGTATACATGTTCAGTTTGGTCCTTGTGCCTTTGTATCATGTACATTTATTTATGTTTAAACCGGATAAATGAAATGAACAATCAAATAAATTTGCAGGTCTAGCAATGAGAGAAAAACATGAACTAGACTCATAAGCCTATGATCATTCCTTTGAGACATTTTTGCGTACGTAAACGCCCCTGGTAACGATAGATCAACCCTTTCCCACAGGGGCGGTGAAAGTGGATGGGGGGGGGGGTGGCAGGGGGCACTTGCACCCTCCCTCCCCCCCCCAAAAAAAAAATGAATAATAATAATAATGATAATAATAATAATCCCGTAGGAACGAAATACTATTTTCCTAATAGGGAAATTCCCTTTGTTTTTTCAAAATAAAATGTGCCGTTTTTCAAAATGACATACCCTTTTTAAAGTATACATGTTAGATTAGAAAATCCAAATTTTTTGGTTATTGTTATAATTTATTGTTTAGTAAGGTACTCACCGTTTCCGGTTATAAAAAGGCTTAGAATGTCCAGTTTTCAGACTGGAATATTTTTTTAGCTCGCGCTTCGCACTCGCATTATTCGATGTATCCTATTCATGAGTCACTAAACGCAGTCCTTAACAGGTTCCTTTTCTGGTCAGTATATTTCAGCTCGCACTTCGCGCTCGTGTTAATTCGTCAGTTAGATGCACATCTTTTTAATGATTGCAAAAACTGCTCAAAATGTTTTATTTTCATTTCTTATTGAAATGTCCAAAAGTTTGAGCTTGCGATTCACGCTCGCAACACCTTCAAAGGATGCCCTATTGGCAGTTGACCAAAAAACGAGTTTTACAACATCAGCTTTGAAATTATTGGGTGCAGTGGCGGACCGTGACCCGGACGAGACAATTGATTGGAGGGGCACTGTATTGTTTGTGAACAATGCTGTGCCCCTCCAATGCTTTGTCTCCTCCGGGTCACGGTCAGCCACTGATTGGGTGTATATATTAAAACAGTTGTTGCTGCAATAATGCTAAAGAAAATGATGTTCATAATGTTAGTAATATCAACACTAAAAGATTGCATAATATCGATCCATCTTTCAACTCTCATATGGTCTATGAATTGACAAACATAGTGAAATGATAAACAATATACGACAAGTTAAAGGGCATGTCCACCCCGATAAAATGTTTATTTGAATGAAAAGAGAAAAATTAGAGAAGCAGAACCTTGAAAAAATCATCAAAATCGGATGTTATTTTTTTTAATGGTGATGTTCTAAAATTTTGCTTATTTTCACAAAACAGATATAATGCACATCCTGGTCATTGTGTAAATGAAGGAACCGATAACGTCACCCATTCGGTATTTTTTTTTTCATCAAAGGAAACTATGAAATGTTTAAATTCCCCCTCATTGTATTGTGACTCAAATTTGGATTAAAAAGTCCTGCTTGATCATGTGGATTGGCAATTATTCTGATTTGATGAAGGGTCTCCATTATTATCAAAGCTGCAAAAAAAATTAAAGTAAATTTCAAAAAATGAAGACACAAAAGATATAGTTGGTGAGTGACATCATCAACTTTTAAAATGGCCTAAAGCCTTCCATTTTCTTTATTTTTTCCAGTGATATCATTCTATTGAAAATATTCCAGAATATTTCAATTTGCAAACTGGAAAACAGGAAAATGAACGAAATGTTCGACTGTCGTCAGGCAAACGGCTGAAATATCTGTCCACATAAAATTACGTCATAGCATTGCAGCTGGTGAGTTGCGCAAGATTACGATGTTTTGAATTTGCCCGTTTCTATTATTATGGAAATCTGTGAAAATGCATTAACCCTGTTTAACTTGTTTTTCATCGGTGTTTGATTAATCAATTAAATTTTGTTCGTCGCTTCCAATAAAGTCTTTTTAAAAGTATACATTTAGTCGAGTGTCTTTGCGGCAATAGTGAGATTGGGATTTTTTATAATAATAATGTATGATTTAGAAGCCCCCCACTTTTTTCCAAAACCGTGTACAAAAAAGTAAAAATGACCATATGATTGTGATTTTTTGCATGGTCAGCCCCCCCCCCCCACTTTGAAAACCGTTCCGCGGCCCCTGCCTAAAAATTTGAATGCATAACTTTATGTAAAGTAGTAAAATTTACCGATTTTAAATGACCCGGTAGTGGATTTAGCTCCTTTTGGAATAAAACTGTTTCGGATTTAGCTCTTAATTTTTACCAATCTTCCCAGATTTTTTTTTCAAATGCGATATGGTGCATTTGATTCCCAGGTCTAAGATACATATTTGTATACAAAAAGCAATTTTGGTCAAAACTGGATTTAGCTCCATTGGAATCAAGCTCTTCATATATTTAACAATTTTACGTTTTAATTATGAAACGCTACATGTAAATAGATTGTTTTTTTTAATACTTAGCAGAATGTTTGTGTTTCTTTGTATTATTGTTGTAATAACACATTACACATAATGATCTCTTTAGTAATTTAGTGGTTTTAAAGATTTCAATGGTGGGTATTTCCCCTGATGAAGAAATATGAATGTTTGTTAGTATGAAATCAGGGAATCGTTGGCATTAGATAATCTCTGAGGCATTGGGTAATGATACAGTGCTTTGAGAAATTGTGAATTTCATTACAGGAATAAAGTACGCCAAATGTAGGGAACGAGTCATTGTAAATTTGAGTAAATACTCTTTTAAAATTGAAAAGAACATTTTTAATTGTAAATAAGTTGACCTGGGCCCAGCTGCATAAAAGTTACTATTATGGTTACTCTGCCTTGTAACGTTGATCAACAGCCAATCAAAATCAAGAATTCCATGCAAACTACCATTGCATGGCATAGTTACCATAACGTAACTTTTATGTTACGGGCACTGAAATGGCGCCCAAGGTCCCGTTGCATAAAATAGTTGTTTAAATGCAAATCGAATATTAATTCAAAGTCCGGTGACAGTTTACACTCATTATGTGACCTGGGTCCCGTAAGCTTGACAGACGCCATTCCATTAAAATTCAACAGTATGATTACAGTGCAGTGGTCGTACACAGCCAGGGGGCTTCGCAGAAATTTTGAAAATGTACATTCTTTAATTGGAAATTTTCAGGAAAGAGTGAGCAATAACTTTCAATTTCACTTATGAAAATTCAAAAGCCCCAGATGACGAGACAAGATCGGATTCACCTAGTACTCATAGAGATCACCCTCACCCCTCCCTAAACTTAATGTTCTTCAGTACTCCCGCAACCAGACCCTTTCCTCCGCCACTTGTTCTTCTTTGGTTATCCCCCTTCCCCTCTGACAAGCCACTTCATACACAAGCACCCTTCTCAAAACATGATCATTATCCCCCATCAACACATGACCATACCAACGTTCTTCCTTCGCTATCTATTAAACATCTGGATCAAAACCTCAGTCTTTTTCCGTTTCATCAGCTTCACACCACAAATCGCCCTCGCAATTGGTTTCTCATCAGCCCTTCTCAAAATTCCCATCTCTTTTTCACTCAAACACCACATTTATCCAATCTCGCTAATCTCACATATTACAAAAATTCAAATGGTACAAATAATAAGACATTCAATCATATTCAGATTTCTTTTACCCCAAATGTAATAAAAAAATCTCTTCTATGTAGCAATATTTACAAAAGCATTTCATCAACACGACATTAAATATTCAGATTCAATTCGATTCATTAGCATGTACAACCGTGTACATAACTAATTACCACACACAATACATCTTGGCAGTAGACTCGTGCCATTATGACACAACTCTATGCTGACATCAATAATCATTTAAAGCTTATTCCAGTACTATGCAAATAAATCTTTGATAAAAACAAAACAAATAGGTATGACATGTTAGGAATTGTGACAGAAACACAGAGAATGTTCATGAAATTTAAATCTTTATCAGAAATAATATGATACTGACCAAGTTTAAATGGGAATAAAAGCCCATTTAAATTCAAAACGTCATGGCCTAATGAAATTACCAAATGTAATGATCAATAATTGAAATAAGAATGTGGTTTTCTATACTTAATGCAACAAATATTGAATACATATAGGTAAGTACATAACTTTACACAGATAACAAACTGGCAAAGTAAGATTCGCATATGGAAGATTGCTGAAGCTTGCTAAAGGCATGATATGCCGTTTTATTTTGGTCAAAACATAAATCGTTTATGTTCAATATTAATGGATGGAACATAATTCACAATTAAAAGCCTATCGGCTTTGTGTAAGCACTGTTCATGCACATACATATTTCTAAGATTGCAGAAATCCACAGCTTAATTTTACATAGAAGGCAACAAAAATAATCAGCTGGCAAAGAAATCAGTTTTGAAAATGGCAAAAAATCCATGAAAAGAAGAAAGTAGACACATAAAATCACCAAGTAATTTTCCATGACATATATTATGCTCAGAATGAGGCAATACATGTATGTAATTTGAAAGATAATGCGGAAAATCTGAAAAATTGTGTACAGAACAATCGGAGAGTTGTCCACAAAATCAGCCATTTTGAAGCATGTTTACCAATTTGAGGATCCCATAGAAAGTACAACAAGACCTTTTAAAAGTCCATAACTTGCTTATTTCACAACCGATTTTGATGAAACATTTCACTTTTTTCCAATAAGATTGCTTCTCTTCTTGGGTTTTGGTTTCCTTTAAGAACTAGGAATAAATGCTAAAAGGGCTTGCTATATGCCGTATGTCGCTGAGCGAAAATTTGCTAATGATGATTCATTAGAGATAGCAATTGCTGTGCATAGCACCCCACCACTTTAAAAGCAATGGCACGACATAAAAACAAGATTTAAATGATTACGGACTCATATACAGGAGGGCAATTGATGGGCATAAGTTTATGGGCATCGGGGCCCTTTTTCATCAAACTTTTTAAACAATAATATGCAATAACAGTTTAACCCTATCTAGGCCGGGGGGGGGGGGGGGCCTCCGAGGCCCCCCTCAAAGAAATTGCGCGATATTTTTCTGACCGCGCCGCTCGCTGACTATTTACTTTCAAGTCTTGCGCAACTTTTGAGACCAATTTTGCGTCACCCGGGTCCGTGGTTCCGAAATTACGCAACATTATGTAAGTGCATGACAGACCAAAAATTGCTCAAAAACGTGGTTTGTGTAAAAAGTCAATGCAAATTGTGTTTTTCAACTAAAATTCATAAATGTATGATTATTTTTAGTTTTGCTGGTCTAAATGTATTTATTTTATGTTTTTTATGATCTCAGAAGAATCCCCAACAAATTCCATTGAAAAAACAATGAAAAAAAAAGGTCCAAAAAACAAGGAAATACATAAGAAATTGCAAAAAACAATATAATACATAAGAAAATGATTTGATATTGCAATTTTTTTTCATGTACACTTGCTAAGAACACCACAAAGAGTTTCTATACCAAGTATTAGAACATTTGGAGCTTTATTTAGGGAGTTAGAGGAAAAAGTATGATTTCGCATACTAATTACCCATAAATTAGCATAATCACTTTATAGCGATTCGCATGAAATAAATTACTATACAATTTAGTAGATTATGTCCCAGGCAACCCGCGTGCCAATTTTCCACACGACCGCGCGGTCGACGGCCATATGAACTCCCAAAATACCCCGGCTGATAGAAATTTTGTATATTGAAATTATGCCTTTGTTATTATAACCATATTTTATGCAATGAGCAATGAGACCCCCCCCCAAAAAAAAAAAAAAAAAAAACCAATATAAACATTGAAATACTCTAATTCTTTTTCAACAAGGAAAAAAACCAACCATTGCAACAAATAATCAAAGTTATGTTTGATGTATGGCACTCATCCACTCAAAATTAACACTTGAAACTTCATGTCTTTGTATTAAAGCTAAACCCCCAAAACAATGAAGGATGTGTGTAGCAAAAATTGAGAGGGTTTCCCCCTACCCCGTCAAATTAATAAATTGAAGTGGAGTGAATGAATTACACTGTTTTCAGAAAACATTGCAGTATTTTGAGCCTATACCTGTTATTCATAATAACACATTATGTTCATTTTTTTGGACTTGACATTAAACAGTGAAGGGAATATGAGAAAGACTGATCACATTACAAGATAAACTAAAAAAGAAGTTGTAAGGATCAAAGAATTGGAAACATATGGATAAAATTGAGCAAACTACATGACTTGTGGAGTTTAGCGCCTAATGTGGAAAGCCTGATTTCAGTACAGCTAATTGAATTATAAAATTTGTACGCGAAAAAAAGTAATATGGAAAATGGAAATGAAATAATTTTACTGATAAAACATTACAAGGAGCAAATCACATGTGGAATTTAAACCCCATGTTGAACCCTGATTTCAGTGTTATGCAAAAATAACTCATTAAATTCTAAGTTATATCTTAGGAAATCAACAAAGGCAAACAAAAATATATCATCAAGAAAACAAAATTCAGAAGTGCTTTGACATGTATATATCGACTCGTCTTAACCAACAAAATATACAACACTTTTCGATAGATGGACACTTACAAAATTTACACAACGGCATATTAAACTGGCTAGTCACCATGTTAACACCATACACCAATAATTGCACTTATAAGGGTCACAAACAGCATAAAGATATTTGGTTTCTTTTGCAACAATGACAATAACCAATCTTTTACTAAAAAGAGTCATAAATATATTCAATTTCATTCTTTACATTGCTATTTGTTTATGCCAGCCTCCAAATGATTTAAGTTAGTTTACTAATTGCACCTAATTTGCATGATTTCAAAGCAGTTATTAAGCCAAGTCAATTTTCTTCAATTATTTACAAATCATGTTCCATTTTTCATGCAAATAGTTTGTATAGTCTTACTGAATATGTCAAGTGAGAATTTGTGATATAAAAGGATACATCAAAAAGGATACAAAGTGATCTATGATTTTGCTGGCAGCATGGCTACAATTTCAGACATAATAGAGTGCAGGATTTACTATATGGATAGGGGGAAATAAACAATGGCATCATGCACAGAAGACATATTGGGAAAATAGGCAGTACACATTAATACTAATTCTGTTAAAATTTTATAGATAAATATGTGAAATTTTACATTATATAATAGAATTTGATTTTTTTTTAATAGGCACCACCCCCAAAGTCAAATAAAGAAAATGCTGGAATGCTATTGGAAATCTTAAATGATCAACTTGCACATTCATTAACCCTAAAATGGCCAGGGGGGGGGGGTTGAATCAACCCCCCCTCAACATTTTCTGCGATCATTCCGCCGCGCGAATTTTTTTGACCGCGCCACTCGCAGAGTTTATACTTTTAAGTCTTGCGCATCTTTTGAGACCAAATTTACGACGCCCGGGTACGCAGTTCCGAAATTACGCAACATTTTGTAAGTGCATGTCAGACGAAAAATTGTTCCAAAACGTGATTTTGTGTACAAAGTCAATGCAAATTGAGTTTTCTTATCTTATTCATAAAGATATGATTATTTTTACTTCAAACAGCTGAAAGCAATTGATTTTAGCATAATTATGCTTCAAAAAGGTTGTGCAATAAATCTGGTGAAAAAAACAAAGAAAAACAAAAGGTTGAAAAACAAAGAAATACATAAGAAATTCATAAAACAATAAAATACATAAGAAATTGATTTCCAAACCGAAGTTTTTTTCAATTGCCATTGTTAAGAATGCTACAAGGAATATTTTTACCAAAAATTAGCATTCTAGGAGCTTTATTTAGTGAATTAGAGCAAAAAGTATGATTTATGCATAAATTAGCATAATTAATTCATATAAAATAAAATCTCATTATTTTGGAAAATTTTACCATACAGCCTTGTAGATTACATCGCACACTACCAGCGTGCAAATTTTTGCGGCGCTCGCGCGATCGGCGGCCGAGATCTCAGGGGGGGGTTGAATCAACCCCCCCCCCCCCCGGCCACAGAACAGCCAAAAAAGCCCGGCCTAGTTACATGTAGGGTTAAAGTATGCCTGATTACAGATATATTTGATTATACTTTCAATAGAATGATTGTCAGATTTGGGTGGATATTCAAATTGTCTTTTGCAAATTATGATTGATTTTATCATTCAATTAGGGTAGAATCCACGGAAGTTATATCTCTTTGGACTACAAAATCTGCACAACTTTTGAAAAATTCAAGTCAGGCAATGTACATGTATATGACAGGTTTGCATATTCTGGTTTGGAAAATGCTTAGACTTTGGTGATTATTGGAATTTTGGAAGGTCGACTTAAGGCTTGGTCCCAACCGGCCGTACTTGCACGTGCGTGCCGTCTATTTGCAAAAATGTGAGAAAAATTTTGGGATTCGTACATGGCGAGTACCGCCTCTATACAAATTTGGGAACACGCAGACACGACATAGCACTTTTACTGTATGAGGAACTTTCACTAAAGTGCAGTAAGTGTGGATGACACGCACACCCTCTACTGCCAATGTTCATTGCACTTGGATGCACTTACAACTTGCGAGTGAGCTAGGACACCGTACGTGAGAAGCATGTACTTCCGAAGGATAACATGGCAATCGCAAGTTGATTGAACATTGTAAGCAGGTACAACTCACTTACCAAATGCAAAGTACAATGCATGCAACCGCTCACAGCCGTGCAAGTGACATACGTAGGCCTCCTCCTTCCCTACTCTTGCCACTCTCTCCTCACCTTTTTCAGAAAAACATGGAGGCCATAGCCTCAATATGCACGGCAGATTGCGACCGAGGTTATATGCGGACTCTACTGTAAGTCTACCGGATTGGGTTAACAATGCAAATCAGCAAAGGCAAATAAATAAAGAATATTCAATGGGGGGGGGGGTAAAATCTTCATTAAAAAGGGGGGGGGTCAGCATTTGCTTCCCTTGAACTACTGCTAGTGTCTCTGGAGTGTGTTCATTGACAAACTTTTGCTTTATGATCTAGAACAAGATTGCATTTCACTTCATCTAATTTACCAGTTCATTTCCAAGAGTTATATTCCATATTATGGCACAATACTTATGCAACATTAAATAATCTCATTACTGTATAATTTTTTGTGTAAGTACATCAAGCCTCCTTTAAAGAGTGAATACGTCATGAAATTGGAACAAAACATTTTTTTTTTTTAGAGAATAAGAACTATTATAAAGATATCAAGAGATATCAAATTGTGCTGATAGTGTATTCAGGCAAAATCAAGTCGACAGTTTGGGAGCGTTAAATTAAATTCTGTAATAGTACAATCATAGAGCAGCAGTACAAGTAAAGAGATACCATCGCTTGCCATATATATGTAACATGTATATCAAAATTAGAGCTTTTCTACCTAATTCAATCAATTGCTTGCATGAAAATTTGTTGCATGAGCCATGTTGAGGTAACCATTGAAATACATGGTCCTGTTTGACAAAGCTAATTCTCATAGGCTACTGAAACCATGCATTTTGACTGGCCAATAAAACATCTGTCATTAACATTTAGCAGTATTGTAATCAACAAGATCTATAGAATGCATCTAGACATTTGTGACTATAAAACTGATTGAAACAGTAAGAGATTTGTCAAAATCCATTTGTTATCCTATGAAGAGGGCAAGACAGACAATTAGTCACATTCCTATTTCAAGGATTCCACCAAAAATATGAAAGGATACGGGATATTTTAAAATGCTATAAAACAAAATTAATGATCATTAGTGGAAAGAAAAAGTAACATAAAAAGAATTTAAAACCATGATTGTCTCAGTGCATGATGTTTGACAATGTAACAGAGTATAAATGTTGGGGACAGTTTCATGAATTTAATAGAAATTAACATGGAAAGAAAATTATAAGAACAGCTTAAAGAATAAAGTAGATTTGCAAGGTCTTAAAATTGGACAAAATAAATATTACAAAAGACTGAAAATCTTCCTTTTTACAATTATCAAAATGAGGCTACAAGGCAAACCGGAAAACAGAAGAAAAGAAGGAAAAAACAAGAGAGGATGAACAGAATGAAAAATGGAAATGAGGAGGATAAGAAGAGAGAGAAAGAAATGTAAGAGAAGCAGAAGGAGAGGGAAAATGAGAAGAGGGAGAGATGAAGAATAAGAAAGGGGAGGACACCAAGATCACATGAAAAAAAAATTGTAATCAAATAACATATCGTGTTAGCATTTGATAGTCAACAGTAAGGAACCATTTCTGATGCCAAGATCAGTTTAGGTAACACAACAATATACAATTAATAATAAAAGTAAAATGTAATCTGACAGCAAAGAGAATGTTACAACCAGACATTTATAAATCCCTTTGGCAAAATGAAAATTATACACTGCAATGACTTCAAAAGCAATGTATAGAACACTACTAACTTCTTAAGATACATGTATGTAAGTTCCAATGACGTCGTC
Organism: Lytechinus pictus; assembly: GCF_037042905.1. NCBI lineage: Eukaryota > Metazoa > Echinodermata > Echinoidea > Temnopleuroida > Toxopneustidae > Lytechinus > Lytechinus pictus. The sequence goes on along the minus strand of NC_087245.1, from coordinate 42,710,883 downwards.
AAAATTTCTGTTCTTGGCAAACCCACTTCGGTTTGATAAAAATTGGTTGGTCCTCAACTAAAGAACAGACTTCATTTGCATAAATGGGTTCAGAAAGGCTGCAGGAACCAAAAGTCAAATACATATCATCAACATCACCCCCTCCGCGTAACCCTTTCCCCCTTTGGTCCAATGGCACATCCCAACTCTCACTGGATGAGTGTACAGGAGTGGAAGAATCTATTCCTGGTACAGGGGGTGGAGTATGGAAGGATAGATCATTTTGTTCATTTTCATCATTGGTTGCATCCCTGCCAGCCTCTAGTGGACCATTCCAGCTATGACTTGTTCTCAGGATGGTCCTGGGATGTTCCATTTCCTGGGAGGGGAGATACACTAGGCGATCATCTGTAGCACTTCCATCACAAGACAAATCACCTCTGAGAAATGGATTCTTCCTCCCAACACTAGGCTCTGCAGACCGGTTCAGTGCTGTAGTTACATCACTATGGAAGACATCACTTTTTGGAGGGGTGGATTTGGCATCGGTAGCTGCGTGGGGCGGTTCCGAACGACGTCTATTTATCTTCTCTTCACTCATCTTTATTGCACGATGCCTCTTCTGAACATAATAAAGAGTTTTTGCCTGCAGGGGTTACAAAAAAATCAAAGAGAAATTGTAATTTGAAACATATCTGCACAACTGAAGGCATAGATATAATCGATTTAATCAGTAAATAACGATAAATAACCATATGTATGTACAAATTTTGTCAGGAAACATAATTTAACTTTACAAGAAATCCCACCATTGAGAATATCTCATGTGTAGATACAACACAGTGAAAAGCTTTGGGACCGATGGCAAGGCATCATTAATTTTGTCTTAAAAACATGCTGAATATTTCAAATCAAAATGCCATGAATTGCTTCCACAGGATTAATTATTATGAGAAACATCGGGGGGGGGGGGGGGGGTCATATTTCATTACACAGATTAATGAGGAAGTTCTCCCTCACATAAAACTAGTTTTAATAAAAGAAGAATAATGATAGAAACACAAAAATCATGGATAGGTGAAATTCTTCAAAGAATAAGAGAAGAATAGATTTTTTTTAATTCCACAAAATGCCATTTTCTCAGAAAATGTGAAATTATTCTATAGATCTGTGCATTCACCGGCAGATACACTATTTTATACATGCTTCTGTTAGAAAATATATTTTCAGTCATTACAAGCCATTAAAGAATGAGAATTCATATGACATTAAAATTGGGCTGCTTGCATCATATGCCATTACAAATTCATAACTTAAACAAGAGCGTCACTAAGGCGAGCACATAATACGCCCGCCTGAAACATGGAAAATGGAGTTATTGGTCAAGCAAGAAAAGTGGAAGGTGGAGACTTCACCTTTGACCTTCAGACCTCAAAATCAATAGAATTGCTGGAATCTATGCTAGTACCATACACACCAAATTATATGAGCCTAGGTTAAGTTCAACTTAAGTTATCGCGTTAACCAGGACTTCAGAAGGGCAAGATGAAAACATGTCACTGATCTTGACCTTTTGACCTCAAAATCAATAGGCTTCCTGGAATCCATGCTAGTATCATATACACCAAATTATCGCGTTTACAAGGGCTGCAGAAAGGCAAGATGAAAATATGTCACTGTGACCTTGACCTTTGACCTCAAAATCTACAGGTTTCCTGCAATCCATGCTAGTACCCTACATGTACACACTAAATTATATGAGCCTCGCTTAACTTTAACTAAAGTTATTGCTTTTACAAGGACTTCAGAACGGTAAGATGAAAACATGTCACTATGACCTTGAAATTTGACCTTTTGACCTCAAAATCGATAGGTTTCAAAGGATCCATGCTAGTATCATACAAACCAAATTATATGAGCCTACATGTACATGAAGGTTAAGTCAAACTAAAGTTATCGCATTTACAAGGAAAAGTTAACGGACGGACAGATAGACAGACAGACGGACGGGCGGACACCGAGCGTGATACCATAATACGTCCCGTCTAGGACGGGCGTATAAAAAAGTAATTAACAATGTCATTCTTTGATAGCTGGATTTTCATCAAACTTTCTGTAAATATGTTCCTCTCATTTTTCCTACATTTATCAGAATCAGCTTACTGACTCGGTGGACTTGCCCTTTAGCATTTAATAGTCACATCAAACAAACCTCTGTTTTCACTGAAATTGATATTAGTAATGAAAGCATAAAACCTTGTTAATACATACCAATAAAATGGTACAGTGAGTGTGTGTTATAGGGGCAAGCTCCTCCTTGGCTGTGATTGGTTAGAAGAGCAAAGGAAGGAAACCAAAATGAATGAATAAAACAACTCCAAAAACACTGCAAACATAACAACAAATACCTTTAATACAGGAGCCATAGAATCAGGAATCTAGGGGGGGGGGGAGATAGCAGCCTCCACTTTTTTTCAGTTAACATGTACAAGAAATATGAAAAATACCAAATTGTGATTTTTTTTTGTGTATGGGTGGGTGGGGGGTTGAGTGAACAGCCCCCATTTTTCCCGAGTAAACATGTACAAAAACATGAAAGTTACAGACTAATTGATTTTTTGTATGTTTACCCCCCCCCCCCCCCACTTTCCATATCATTCTGAGGCCCCCGAATTAAAAACATTTTAGATAGGTGCAACAATAACAAAACCAACAGCAAAATTCTGAATTGTATCTAAAGTATGACTGGATCATTTCCAAACTGTAACTCGGTAATGGAGCTTTGGACTTGTTTCAAATGAAATGAGAGTTCAACCAATGTTGGATAGTAAGATCAGGTAAGGGGTAAAATTTGTATGGTGTATTTATTTGACACCATTTCACAAGCCATCCCAAGAGAAAGAATGAAATTTCTGTGATTTAAAGACTATTTAGGGGGCTTAAAATTTGTAATCAAAATGAAATATTCAAATCATGACAGGACAATACATGTACAGTGTATCTACCGAATAATCTAGAACAGATTTTTTTTTCCAAATTAAAGGGATTCACCAGTCCAGTTCAAATACATGTGCATGTATAGGAAAAACAGATCATTCATTGATTTTTCATAATTTTTTCCCCCTCCTCTGAAATTTTGTAAAAATAATAATGAATTTCTGAATAAAAATGTTAAGAGGGTTGCACAAACAAGGAAACAAACAAACAATATAAAAATACACATTCATAAAGAAAACTGATTAGTATAACACTGCAAACTTTAACACATAAATTTGAAATTAGGAAAAAGTCTTGAATGTCTTATACACAAATTGTTGTTGAAACTATAGAAAATGCATCATCAAGATAGTACATGTTCTTTAAGAACAATAAAACTAGAATGAGAAGATTTTTCACTAAAAGTAGCATTTGAGCAATTCATTTGCTGTTTGGTCACTGTTGAATCCAAACAGTAATGATTTAAATGAGCTACATCAATAACATATGCTGCACTTGTACCATATGTACTGAAACTAGAGCTCATTTATACTAATATTATGCATTAATATGTCAAAGCTTTTTTCAAACAGTAGCTGATACTGGGGAAAACATGGGGTGTCCCCCCCCCCCCCCCCCTCCTCTAAAATAAAGCTGAAATTGTGTCATCCTTTTGGTTATTGCTTGGCAACATGACTATTTCAGGACCAAGTCTGAAGACTTCCTGGGAAATAAATCAATGCTTTTGTTAATGAAGGAACTTCATTTCTGCATTTAAAAAACCCTTTAGGAACATGCGAATCAAAGAACGTATAAGGCTGAATAAATCCTGCAACACTTAAAAAAATTCTTCAGAAAATTAAATCCAAGAAAAGTTTGATAAAATTTGATGCAGATCGAGAGCTAGGTTATGTAGGATTAGGATCAGGGGGAGTTTCACAAAGGTTTTAAGTATGACTTGGAGTCATGCTTAAATGCCTTTTAGCGTGCGGTATAAAAAGCATGACCGCATTGGTCAGATCATACCAAGAGGTCATGCACTATTGCGTATTGATCAATAAGATTGCATGTTGCATATCATGTACACATCAGTATTTAAGTGCCACTCTGAATCATACTTAAATCTTTGTGAAACACCCACCACAAGGACTGTAAATGAGTTTTAGTTAAAGGTCAGGTTAAGATGTAATGTCGGGCCAAGGAAATGAAGCTAAAATTGGGGAAGGCCGTTAAAAATAGCCATTTGTTTGCAATAACAGTGGAAGCAAATTAGGGTTGGTGCCAAATGAAAGGCCATTTTTTTTTGTGTGTGTGGAAGGTACTCCTCTCTATCGAGCCATATAGTATGCAAAATGAACATGAATGGAGATCAAGGGTCATCTTGACTGTGTCATTCGCCAGTTTTCTAAACTTTATTGTAAAAAAGAACTTTTAAAAAAATAGTAAAGTTAGGGTTAGTCAGAACATATATATTTTTTCCCAAAACTGAATTAAAAGATTAAATTTGAAAAGCAGTTTATGCTGTCGGGGAAAATATATAACCTAGTTCTGTACAGTACTTTAAAAAAGCCTGATATACAAGTCAATATGAGTTGCGTGAAAAATAGGTTTGAAAATTGAAATGGGATACCTGAAAATTATTCCTTGTTTAATGAATTATATGAGCTGGGTTTTACACTTTCAAATTTCATGCATTCGACACCGAAAAGATTTAGTCACCTCGATCCAGTGATTTCACTCGCCTAACAGTTGTGAAATACAAGGTTATGTAATCCAAAATATAAGATATTAACCAGAATTAAACGACTATCTTACTTCCATCTTAGGTGCTGACCTAGCCGCCCTGGACTCCTCTTGGACTGGTCTAAGCTGCTTACCCCCGGGAGACTTGCCAGTACTGGATCTCCTTGGATTGGCCGTCCCCATGGACGGGAGCAAGGGGCTCATGGAGGGTAGTATGGGACCCCCGGAAGGGTGGACTCCACCCATCAACGGGTGCGCCGTGGAAGTCATCCCTGGATGGGCGTGGCTCATGTTTGGATGGGACGGGCTAGCGCCCGGGCTGGAATTGAACTGCATGCTTCCGGGGGAGCTGCAGTAGTCGCTGGTTTCCGATTTGGAGTCGGAGGAAGACACCTGGAGCGTTCTGGGGCGGGATGTGGCCTTGCTATACACCACCGGACTCCCGGCACTTCCTGGAAGGGTTGGTGAACTTGGAGGTCCAAGGTTTCGCAGACTCTCCCAACGCAGTATCTATTACAGAGGATTTTTCAATATTTTTTTTCAGTTCATCATTCAAGCATATTTACGACTACAGTAGATAGAAAAGAATAATACATTTGTGCACAATGTACAGGTGGTTGGGCACATGAAGGCATGCGTTGGTAGCAAGGTTACATCTAGTAAAAAAACCCATACAGGGGTAACTATCGTTCAAAACAATATTGGTGAAAGTGGTGAATCGAAACCAACAAAGGCGACATTACATTGATGAGTACACAAATGTACAAATCACAGCTTTTGACAGTTATAAATTATAGTTATATCGAAAGACAATAACACAATTGAATACAATATTTTTCATCAAAAGATAGGTGCATGCACAGTATGGTTCGTTAGATAAATTAAAATCAAAGGAACAATTAGAATTTTTCACAAATTAAAAAATATATATTGATGGGAAACAATTGGGGAAAAATGAGTGTTTGATATTCAATAATGATATTACGCAGTGTTTTGTTGACAGTATATACCAATGGCGTTTAGATTTAATGCAAAACAAATTCAACAAATAAACAGTTCATACATTTATAAATTACAAGATACTTAAATCAACAAATGGTTACAATGATCAAGGATATCACAAATATAATACATGTAGATATAAACATTATGCCACACATACATGTTTGCAATCACAGAATATTGAAAATGTACAATAACCATTCAAAAAAATAAAACAGTAAAAATAATATCACCGGACAAACCAATTTGACATCATGTGTTTAGTAGGAAAGAATTTGGAAATAAAGTAAAAAGCCATTAGAAATTGGAAATTTCATGAACTGAAGATTCACAAGCAAAGCCCCTATTCTTTCCTAAGCAATGAATGGATAAACAAAAAATAAGACTTTTAATTCTACATGTAATTTTTTTAATAACACTTATCCCTCTTCATATATTTTGAAATAAATATGAATGTTGATCTTGTTTAACCTAACATTTTGTCTTTATTGACCTAACATTTGATCTTGTTTGACCTAACATTTGATTTTGGTTGACCTTTGACCTATTCACATGCAAGCTTTGATGTAGAGCTATGTATATGGGAGTGGGGGGGGGGGGTAAGTTCGTTTATGCCTGGTCAAAATTCCAGAAGAATTGACCTTTCATGATTTTGAGTTCTGGGGCCCGTTGCATAAAAGTAACCATTATAGTAACTTTGCCATCCAATGGTAACTTCCCTGAAACCCTTGATTCTGACTAAATGTTGAGCATTGTTGCCATGGAAGTTACTATCATTGGATGGCAAAGTTACTATAATAGTCACATGTCTGCAACGGGCCCCGGGATGAGGGGGGGGGGTGAGGAATGATTCTTTTACAGCCTAAATCAATATCAAATGAGATAAAAGCAAATTTATGTACCTAAAATCTCATCGCTCTACAGCTTTTAAAAAGAAAAGTTTCACTGTTAGTCAATTATCCCCGTACAGAGCAATATCTGACATTTCCAAGAAGGTTTTCTTGTCCACCATACCACAACTCATTATAAAAGCTTACTTTTTGAATGCTTGAATTGTTCTCTGGCTGAGGCAGATAGTGCTGAGTCTGGGAATTGTGACTGGTAGTGTATTTTATCTCTAAACAATTTTGTATTAATGATAATTCTGATTTTAAATGTTATTGAATTCACTCATTACTGTACATTACCCAAGTTTCTCTTTTATCTATTATGTATATATTGTTATTTTATGTTAACAGGACCAGGCTGAAAAACAGTTAATCTGAGCCTGTTATCCTGTATAAAGATATTTTAATAAATAAAAATAAATAAATAAATAAATAAAAATTGTATTACTCTCTGTTTGAATGATGTCAAGTGTTACTTTTAAGACATGAACTATTGTACATGTACTGAATCAATAAAATAAAAATAATGAAGGATGAGATGTGCCTACCCTGAAATCTTCGTCGAGGCAGTCCATGGATCGACTCATGTCAAGGTTGCGTGAAATGGAGCCCTGCATGGAATCATGGGATAGCAATGGAGGAGGAAAAAAACTCAAGGTGAAATGGATGCAATATGAATGATGAAACAAGAATGTATTGGATAATGGAAAATTATATCGTTGATTGAACTTCAAAATGCATCTTCGTTGAGATATTGAAATGAAATTTGCGGATCAGTTGACGAAGGCAAATGGGGTACATTGGTATGGACATGTATTGAGGAGGGATAATGGGTATGTTTTAACGGCTTTTGAGTTTGAGGAGGATGGGGGAGGGGGCAGTCAAAAAAGAAAAGCAAGTAGAGAGTAAGAGTGTTGGGTTGATGGAGGAGGATGCAGGGGGTAAGGGCGATTGCTGTAAGTATGGGGGTGAGTTCGGCCATCCCGCTAAACAGGGACAAAAGCGGACTTAAAACTCCTGCCTGACTCACATGATAGGTTATCACACAGAGATGCATAGACCCAAAATTTTAACATGCCTTTTTCGTCATCTTATTCTTAGACTTTTATCTGATTGAACAGAGATCAGCCTAGATAATAAATTGTGCAAACATGATTGGACATTAAATAGATAGTACATGGCATAAACAATGCATATTTCCCATACATACTTGTTAGCATACAACAAAAGAATGAAGAATATAGAGGATTCTGTTTTATTTCATTCAGGCAGAGCATTTATCATAATGAACAATTTAATAATACAGCATTATACACAAGGCAAACTAAAACATCAAAGAAATGTATGGAAGGTAAATTTCTCCCTCTTTTTCACTGTATTTTGATAGTTCTTAATAAAATGTGTAAAACATATGGAAATAGCTCTTTGTTTTAGTTATAAATTATTAATAATTTCATGTCATTCCCATTTCTAATCAGAAATTGCTCAAATATTTTAAACCAATGGGCAATTCCATAAAATATGTACATGTATGTCCGACCCCTTATATGTGGGACCTTCATGAAATTTTCTGTCTCTGATTTCTGGTTCTTATGACAGTCTGTAATGCTCAGAAATTATCATGACTTGGTCAGTTTATAAAATGAAGTAAAACTTGAGAAAAATGGGGGTGGGATGTACAAAAATGTTGATCATTTTATCGATTTGCCCCAATGTAACATCAGGAAGGACTTTCTCTTTTCAAGATGAAACTGTACTTAGACCTCAAGTGTTTCATCATAACATGATAATGGATTTAGAATGTTATAAATGAAAGCCAAATATTTAATTCTTTATTCTTTAATTCTGTTAACACATGTCATGAAAGGCAATTCACATTACATAATTACCGTATGTATATCATGCAAATACACTCCATGACATAAAGCTTTGGATATACATATGTTGGCATTAAATAGATTTAATTTGTAAATGAAAAAAATAACGGCCATGGAATACAAAAAAGTTAGAGTGTTTGATTATCATGAATAGATACATGTACATAATAGAGATGTAATTGTGAAGTAAGCAAGATTGGAAAAGAAAATCTAAAGACTTACATCTTTATTTGAATAGTAGAATACTGGCTATAATTCAGTAATAAGGAAACACATTTCAATTTCCAAGATAAAATAACTGTTGTAATATAAATATACAATAGAGAAGAATCCCACTTAAAACAAAAAACAAAAAACAATCACAAAACTTGAGCAAGCACACACTGTATGATCCATTTTGCAATCCATTTTTGGAGAAATTTTTGATAACATTTGAATTATAAAGTCATAACAATCAAAATTACAGTGGTATAAATATTACTTCCAGTCAATTGCGAGTCTCCGGTAAAGAAAAAGCAAATCACATTTCAACTCCTGGTGACATCATAGCATATTGGCCATGATTTGAAGCTGATTCTACTCCTACCACAAGGCTTGCAGGATAGCAGAATTTTTAAATTTTAGTATTCCTAGTAAGCACTATTCCAAACTTCAAAATGTGATGAGTTTACTTGATTAAATTTTCATATCTGATACAACATTCTATCTGTTACAATTTTGGGCCACAGCTGGATGTAGCAGGCTTCACATTGACAAGTATATTTCTTCTGTCATGTGTTTACTTTGAATAGTAAAACACATATAAAATACACTACATACATATACATGTATAACTGAGGGTAAGGAGAGAAATATTGCGAGGGACCAATGAAGAAAGAGACAGAGAGTGGAAGGGGAAGGAGCAAGGGAGGATTGGAGAGAGAAAGGAAGAGAAGGAAAAGGAAACGGAAGAAAGGAGCAGCAGCAGAATGGAGTGATTGGGGAGAGGACAGACTTCAAAGTAAATTGTAAGGAAGGATGATCGAAAGATATTAACATAGGCACAATTTACAAACAAGAGTGTTGCTAAGGCGAGCACATGACACGCACGCCTGTAACGCGGAAAATGGAGTTATTGGTCAAGCAAGAAAAGTGGGAGGTGGCGACTTCATCTTTGACCTTCTGACCTCAATTTCGTTAGAATTCCTGGGATCTATGCTAGTATCACACACACCAAATTATATGAGCCAAGGTTAAGTTGAACTAAAGTCATCGCATTAACAAGGACTTCAGAAGGGTAAGATGGAAACATGTCACTGTGATCTTGACCTTTGACCTTTTGATCTCTAAATCAAAAGGCATCTTGGCATCCATGCTATTATCATACACACCAAATTATATGAGCCTAGGTTAAGTTAAACTGAAGTTATCGCGTTTACAAGGACTTGAGAAGGGTAAGATGAAAGCATGTCACTGTGACCTTGATCTTTGGACCTCAAAATCAACAGGCTTTCTGGGATCCATGTTAGTATCATACTCACCACATTATATGAGCCTAGGTTAAGTTAAAACCACGTCACTGTAACCTTGACCTTTGACCTTTTGACCTCAAAATCAATAGGCTTCCTAGGATCCATGCTAGTATTATACACACCAAATTATATGAGCCTAGGTTAAGTCAAATGGACGGACGGACACCGAGCGTGATACCATAATACGTCCCGTCTAGGACGGACGTATAAAAATTACAGAACGAGAAAAATATACTTACAGGTATGTTTGGTACACTGGACGTCTTCCTCAAATTGCGCCCCCTACTGGCCAACTTCTCCTTGATGATGACCTCCTGCCGTAACCTATCAAGTGCTAGGATACTCTCGACGGCGGAGACCCCTCTTGTGTACTTCTCAATGTAAGTTTCCCCATCTCCAGTACTGCCGTTCTCTTCCGCTCCGGCTGCAGCCATCAAGGCCAAGGATTCCCGGTCTTCAGGGTCTTCTGATGCCTGTTAAACATTGAAGAGGATTCTTAATTTGGTAAATGAATATTAAATACCCCTTTACCTCATAACGTAAGATTTTCAATTTCCGTTTAATAGTCTGTCCTTTTTTTCTTCATGTTTTGCAGGTATATCAAACAGCAATGAGTGCATGTGTGCAGTACACTAACGGAAAAGTTTTTGGTAGTTGATAGGTTGTTGGAAAAAAAGTTGAGGGGGAAGGGATTACTTATTAAACATTTATTAGGCATAATAATAATAATAATAAAAATAGCTATTTTTTTATATAACGATTTCCCATGATGGCCCAAAGCGTTTTACACAATATTATTACCCTGGTCATCGGATCCTTGCATGCCTGCATACAATGTATGCAACTTCTCCACTCCCTGGGGAGCATTCTAACAAGAGTTTCAAGACTCAATTGCTAGGCATACTACATGTAGATCATCCTACAGGGTACCCATTTAGCACCTGGGTCGAGAGTGGCAAAGTGTAGATTTACGCCTTGCCAAAGGACGCTAGACCGCAGTGGGATTCAAACACACGACCCTCTGTTTTCAAGGCGAGAGTCAGAACCACTATACCACGGCTCTTCCACACATACAGGCAAAGACTTGAAAGCTATACTTGTCAAATCTGCCGATGCTTCCATTTGCAGACAAGTGTCAAGTGTGAATTCATATGGCAGAGTTCTATATGGAGTAAGAAGTTATGATTGTTCTCAACAGTGTTCTCCATGTATTCAAGTTTAAATCAGTATTCAATTACCTGTTTAAAATACACAATGTGTGTGTGTGGGGGGGGGGTGTAATTGGGTCTCATATGTGTATAGAGACTTACATGTACCTTAAACACAAAAATAAAAAAGATTGACCCTCGGATCTATACTTTATTGTCTTAACATTCACTACTAGCTGTTTACAGATGCATACAGCAATGCCCCACAAGAAGTTATAATGAATATTAAATGCCAGATTTAATATCCACCTGAACTGAACCTTTTATAGTATACTGACACAAGTGACCATTTACCTTTGGAATGTTTGAGACAATCTCATAGGTCACACCACAGGAATGAACTGTGTCCTGAAAGAGAAAAAAATCAGAAGAAATATTATACAAGGATTACTGACCATAAAATGCCATTTGCATAATTAGATGGCTTCTCAACTGCACACATGAAATTCTTCAAGGTTTCATGTTTCAGCATGTATTCAATAGAATCTTCTGCCAAACACTGAATGTCATTTGCAATTAATGTCCATACACTATGAATTAATAGCTTATGATTGAGTTTGATGTGATTCACATTCGTTAGTTCAAATTAAAGATAATCAAATGTCACTCAAAGATACTGTACCATCATCAAATACAACCTACCCCTTTCCCCAGCCGTCTCCTGAATGCCGTTGCAAAACCTTGTTTCTTGTAGATATTGACACAGATGCGTTTCCTGACAACCAATTCCATGGTTGCCGGGTGACTAAGCTGAACCACCGCCTTAACGATGAGATAGATGCGCTCGTTAGGGTTGGTATTTCTGTTCAGGTACGGTGAGTCATGGAGGGAGGAGTCCCATGACGCACAGGCACACACCTAATACAATGTATGAGGAGTAGAAAATAAAACAATAGAAAGAGAATATAGATAGGAGTGTGGCCTTGTCAATTAAACACTATATTTTGGCAGTCCTTGACACTCCTGGTATCCATACCTGCCAGCCCTGACAGAAATGGAAACAAATTACTAGGCAATTTCCAGATTTATCAACCTTATAAAATTTCCTTTTCAGCAATACAGAAAAGTTTTCAAAGAAATAGAAACACACAGGTTTAGTTGCCAACTTTCTTTTCCCAAAAATAAAAATATTCCTATTTAATAGGAACTCAAGGCATGTATTGATATCCCAAGTTAAGAGACTTTACCCAACCATATTGGTATATGAAATTACCGGTAGTGTCATATGACTTCTTAGAAAATTCTGGGATGGACACTCAGTTGACCAATATCATTTATAAAATGGTTAGTTGTTGTATGGCACTTTAAAGTGTTTCATTTGACACAGAAAAGCTTTGACTCAAAACATGATCTTATTCTATAGCAATGAAGTAACTTACATCTTTTTCATAGTACTTGATAATGGGTAGATTGACCATCTTAGTTCCAAGTTCCTTTGGTAGGATGGAGTGATAACCAGCTGCATGGATTCCTTCTAGTAAACCTGATGTACCCATCTCATCAGCTAAACAAAACAAAATAGAACAAAAATCAGTAAATGATTGCAATGCAATATGTAGGAAGCAGTGCTTCTTTTTATTGTGAGAATCATGGAGGTCACTCGCCGTTGGAAAGTAACCATATTGAATTTTACTTTCAAAGTGCATACATGTAATAATAATATTCCGCATTTATATAGCGCTTAACACATGGGAACGACGTCTCTAAGCGCTTTACAGATATATTATTACCCCGGTCATCGGATCCTTGCATGCCCGCATACAATGTATGCACCTTCTCCACTCCCTGGGGAGCATTCCAACAAGAGTTCTAAGACTCAATTGCTAGGCATACTACATAGGCTTTCGCATCCTACCGGGTACCCATTTAACACCTGGGTGGAGAGTGGCAAATTGTGGATTGACGCCTTGCCAAAGGACGCTAGGCCATGGTGGGAGACGAACACACGACCCTCTGATTACAAGGCGAGAGTCAGAACCACTACACCATGGCGCTTCCACCTCCAGATATTCTGTCATCATATATACACTCCTCAAACAATGGGTGAAGTTGGTTCAACTCACTTTCAATATCAAGGAATAGTACTGGTATATGTGTCTCCATGCCCGCGGGAGGGTTCCAGTTAGCAGGTGCCCCTGGTACCCCGCTTTCTGGGGCTGGGACCAAGACAGCATTCCTCTCCTCCGTGAGGGAGACCCACTGGTTGATCAGGCTGGCTTCTCTCTCAGTGTCTTTCTGTGTTCTCCCTGTGAGTTCAGATGAGAACAGAGAATAATGATATAAAGAGAAATTCCATACAATAATCAACCCTTTTTGTACATCTTACCCCACATTTTACTCGTTTTTAACTTCACTTCACAATCTGCTAAAGTCATGATTACTTCAAAGCTTTTCAACTTATATACAAAGTAGAAAACAGAGACCTATGATTTCCAGAAAGTCCCGCATATACATGCAGATGGGTCAGAGTAATTAAAATACTTTATGGAATTACCCTATTATGATATTTTGTATTATTTTATAGAGTGCATATCACATTTATCTATCCAAGGTCAAGTGTGGCAAATGTAAATCAATGCCTTGACAAATGAACAATATTGCTCCAGTAGCCAAACTTGGAATTCATAAAAATATATGCACAAAATGTAAATTTAAAATTTAGTCATTTGCATATTTCTAAAAATTATTCCATCCCCATATAACCCTCTTGACAACAGTCCCTATTACAACTGAGGAAATATAAATGAAGGTGATGAATGTTTTTGCCCTATGATGACTATATTGTCATAATATACCGTTACCCTAGCAATATAGTTTCCAACACATTCAATACATGCTTTTTTGCATGTCTTCACTCAAAGAAACATATGTGTCATGAGCATCAGTTGAAAACTGAGGCACTAGTTCTTACCCGGTTTATGCATAATTTTATGAATCTGTTCATCAAGATACTCTCTCCTCTTCATCAGGGCGTCCGACCATCTCTCCCTCAGCCTGGTCAGGTCTCCGTCTTGGTAGCTATCTAGACCCTTCTGGAGCTTGGAGCGAGCGCAGATGCTACCAACGGAGATCGACGTAATGGCTTCACAGATGATTGGTAGTGTCCCAGAGTTCTGGACTGGTTTTACCCTCACTAGTATCCTCCGAGAGTGACCCTGATAAACAAACAATTTCCATAAATAATAATATTGATAATGATAGTGGTCTTGCCAGTTAAATAGAACACTCCATAGTGGCATTCCACAATTATTACCAGGAGGCATTTCATATAGCTTTATAACTTAATGCACAATTGGAAATCCTTTCTTGTGCTAAATCATTTCATAAAACCAAATTGTAATATTAAAAAAAGATTTAAGCTTCTAAACTCATTTGATTTGATTGGCTGATTTTTTATCAGAAATTGTGAATTTGTATTATAACAAGCCTTTATGAAACAGGACCCCAAAAACCAAACATTTCTGTTTAAATACTATAGCACTGAATTTTCTATCATTCCTTTAATACCGAATACTTATATGCTTTTCAACAATGAGATATTAATCTACATGTATACATATCAGAATTCAACTTGAGCTGATGAAAAAACAAGTTATGAAAACATGATTTAGAACAATGAAATGGTCACCAGTCACTAATACAAACAGTTTATGGAATATCCATCACATCACCAGATCATGTGTTAAGTAATGCATAAGCTACAATAATAATAATATACTAATTTATATAGCGCAGAATCTATGTGCATATATTCTACTGCGCTGCAATTAAGAGCTTGTCAAATGCTTGAGAACAGATCTAAAAAATGTACATGTATGGGAATTATTTGAACAGATAGGTTTTAGTCTAAGTTTGAACGTTTCTACTGATGGACAGGATCTTATTGCATATGGCAAACCATTCCATCATTTTGGGGCTGCACAGGCGAAACTACAATCTCCCAAAGTTATCTTTGTATTACGAGTGGGGATGTGAAGGAGCAAATTATCATGAGAACTGCGCAGGTTGTGACAGTGTCTGTGAACTTTTCTTTGTAAAAGCTCAGAAATATAGCTGGGGGCTCGGCCACTTAGTGCCTTGTATACGATTAACAAAAACAGTTTTATGAAACACTAGCCTGATTTGATCTTCTTACCTGTCTGATTTGGAAGATGCCTCCGGTTAGAACCTCAGGCTTGGTATGGCTCTCGACAGGTACGTATTCACCTTGTTCATTCAATTCATGTATCTCAACCCAAAGCTCAATCTTCCTTATTAACTCAGTCCATCTACAAAGTGAATGAAATGTAGAGAGACGGTCACAAAAATATCCAAATATAATTTCTCAAATTCACCAAATGTTGTATGCATTCTGATATGAACAGAACTGTCAAACTTCAATCTCCCTAAATATTGGACCTTCCTAACATGGGTTGCCTCTGTTTTGAGTCCACATGAAAAGTTGAACATATCTCAACATTTCTCGGATTAGTTTTTTTAGCCCAGGGTTAAAACTGAAAGTTCAATAAAAAACAGAAGGAAATGTCAAAGACTCTTGAAGGCAGGGAAAGGGGGGGGGGGGTTAGATGAAGTATAGATTGGTGATTTGAAGAACCAGCGATGGCATTATGAGAATTAATTACCTCTGTAACAAATCTATTCTTGCAATAAGGTCTTGTGAAAACCATTTCAACAAATAGAGTACATCACTTATTATCTACTGAGAATTTTCATTTCATCTCAAAGTTATTTGTTATCATCATATCATTATAGAAACAAAGCATATTCCAGAAAAAGTCACTTCAAATGCTATGCCATGTGGATCAACAGCTAAATCTGCAGTGTATTAGAATGCGCAGTGAATCACACAATGTTATGAACTCCATTTATAAGCATATGAATATTGTTGGCAGTTCTATAGAACAAGTGCAGATTAACTCAGGTGTACTGCTAAGGCATCAGGTATATCAAATTTTATTTTCAAGATAGATTTGATACTACAACAAACTTCTAAACTATCTCACATATTTGAATAAAGCTGTAGTGTGGTTAATTATGCATAAAGTATACCATATTCTACATATCAAACTTTACATTCTATATTTTCAAGTTTACAAATTTCTACAATAAATTGATTCTGCCCCCCCCCCCCCCCCCAGTTGCAAGATATTTTGGATGTCAGACATTGCAAGACAATATGGAAAGAAAAAACACACATCACACCATACTCTAAAGTTCCCTTTTTCAATCATTGTAACCAAATAAATGTTGGAAGTAAACAAAATAATCAGCAGTGATCTAAGTTGCACTAGAATAATTACATATTAGATTAAGAAACATTCAGTGATATTACATGTTGAGATAATTAGTCATCATCCAAAACTAATTAAAGTGTTTAAATTTTTTTACAAAAAGTTAACATTGTTAGAATACTGAAAACTGTGATGAAATAATTTTTAAAATCCCTCAACATTTGCTTCTTTACAATAACCAAAACTAGTTAGCATTGTATGACTTCTGAGGACATGTATATACTTGGAGAAATGTGAAAATAGTGAGAATGAATTAATATTGCAATGTTAGTATCCACATGCTGTTAGTATCTCTATCTTTGTGCTGGTGCAAAATCTAATTATCTGCACGAATCAACTCATTGGATACTTACCCAAAACTTTCATACTCAGCCACTGGTCTAATAATTTGAGAAATCATGCAGGAATTTACAAAAAAACAAAAACATCAAGATTGGTCGCATGCTCAATTTAATGGAGGAAACATGTAGGAATGAGCAAAGCAGTACAGACCAGTTTTCACAGAGCAAAACAATCAAAGGAGCAATTGTACAAAGATTGAAAAGTCCAACATCTATTTATAAATCACCCAAAATCATAAATATGTGTTGTGGTCAAGAAGCACTGCCAAATATCCATGTACTTTTTATAGTAATAATATTTTTTAATAGTTCAAGAAATTTCTGTGAATAATTATTGCAGAGGCACCAGAACAATATCTGGCAATGCCTTCAAACCAAAATAATTTTATAGCCCCTTTGAAATGATTCAGAGCTTATTAATTCATTTTGAATAATTACATCCCTGTGCGACTGTGAAAACTAGTCATTATACATATAACATAACTACATAAATGCAGACAAAAGGAAATGATTGTTTTAACCTGGCTCACAAAAAGTTATAATCAATTCTAAACTTAAACTGGAGGGAGACTCCTTATTTGGTCATCTATCCACTTCAATCCTATGAGATGATATGGGTTTTAATATTGTATGATTGATGCAATTTCACCGGCTGAATGTATGCACAGCACTTTTTTTTGTATGATTGAAAACCTTAATTTTGACATGCTTCAAAGCTTGTACAACTATCCAAGGCAATTATACACACCAGTTAGAACCTGTGTGTGCGTCTCCATGTTTGTTATGATAGTATGAAATACAAAAGACTTTTGCCAACAATACGTTTTTCAGAAAACAACCAACATTGCTAAATTTTTTAATACATACATGTATTAACTTTTGACATGGTCCAAATGCTCAACAGAATTGTGATCAATGATCCTCAAAAATTAAGGGTAAAAAATAATCTGACCTACGTTTGAAATGGTAACTTTTAAGGTGGGTGAGATGGGGATATAGGCAAACATACTGTACAATATGTACAATGACTACATGCACAAGATGCAAGCTGACATGCAAACAAAGCATCATGAATGTCAACAGGATTTCAACAATAGACATTAAAAGCTATGATTGTTTACTACATAAAGGGCACAACATGATTACTCATCGAGGGTGTGAATAAAATACCTGTTCAAAAGTCAGAGCCACATAAACATCTTTTTGTTATTAATTCTCACTTTTCATTGGCACAAACAAATCAATGAGAAATGCAAGAAAGCCACTATGATAAAAAAAATAGTGCCTTAAGAGCAGGATTTATCAGGTGCAGATCCAAGGGGGGAGGGCCTAAGGGTGCACGTGCCCCCCATAGGATTTCAACCAAAAAAAAAGAGAGAAAAATAGGAAAGGGAAAAGAAAGGAGAAAAAAAAGAGGAGGAAGGCGAGTGAATAAAATAAGGTGAGGGGAAGACTTGGAAAAAAACATCTTTCATGTCACTACAAAAAGTTTCGCTCGCATTGTAATTCGATAAGATACACATCTTTCTCAATAAGCTGATCTGGAACTTAAAATATCAAGTATTAGAGTCAATATACAAATCATATTTCAGTTCGGACATCGAGCTTTCAGTATTTTGTTTGATTTACAAATTGATTTTTAAAAAGTGTTCTGTAAAATGTCAGTTTTATTGTCTGAGTATTAACATTAACAGCCCGCGCTGCGCGCTCGCATTATTCAATTTGTCAAGTACCTTTTCTCTTTGTGTGTTTCATAAGATTCTCAAAATATCCCATTTCAGGTTTGATTATCAAAACCAATCAGCTAGCGCTGCGTGCTCGCATTTTGATTGGTGAGTAATGTAAACCTCTATTGTAATTCTACAACAAACTACTTAAAATCCCATTTTCCTCAGTGACGTTTTATCAAAAATTTTGGCTAGCGATTTGCGCTCACATTAATTGTTAAAAATATGTTAAACCTTGCATCCTATTCAAAATTACAAAAGTGCTTAAAATGTCAAGTTTTCAGGCCTAAATATCAACAAATTTTGCACTCTCATTTAGGGTATTAGATTAATAGCAAGATAGTAACATTTTCATGAATCCTTACTAATAAAATTTTCATTTTTTTCAAAAAAAAATATCGACAAGTTTTATCTTGCCCTTAGAGGAAAAGTAATACATGTAGGAAGATATATAGTCATCATTTTCATCAAATATGATGACAAAATAACCTTAGATTTTCCCGTTTCTAGGTCAAAATAATAATTACAAAAATATCAGCTTGTGCTTCTCGCTCACATCTTTTCTTAAGTGCAGTCCATATCCACTTCAGATTTTTCCTACAAAGTACTTGAAATAGTGCTTAAATTGATCCTATTTCGGATCGGAATATCAAATATTTTCTGCTAGCGCTTCGTACTCGCAGTAATTAGTAATTATAGGCCTATAGTTACATACGCATCTGTTCAGGATCAAATACATTGCTCAGAATGTTCAATATTAAGGACAAAATACATGAAATTTCCTATAATTTCAGCTCGCGCTTCTACCTTTTAAATAGGGCTTATGAGATTATAATAGCTAAAAAGTGACTGTTGTAGGACTACCTTCAAAGAAACTAACAAATATCAACTTTGAGCGGCCAATCTGGGAAAATTTGGTTGAAATCCCCCCCCAAAAAAAAATAATGAAAGCTGGATCCGCTCCTGTTTATCTATATTAAAAGGTGAGGGTAATTTGACAATTTATGTGAATTTGCATCAGGCAAAATCCATGCATAAGCATGGGTTTGTATTATTTCTTAAAAAACAGAAGGTTCAATTTTAATGTAATTGCTAAATGCTGGAAACTTGCAGATTAAAACTTTCATTTAAAAAAATAATATTATATCAATTTCAAAATGATTAACTTGCAAAAGCTGATACATTTAATTCCATCAGAGCAATGGAGTAGGTCAATTAAAGCAAGAAAATGATCGATACAATAGAAACAATGTGTCAAATAACATAGAAGGTCAATTCTTTTAATGGAAGGATGTGAAGCGTCATGGCAAGTTCAATTCTTGAAAGTAGGTCATAGGTGATACATGTAAAACGTATTCGTTTTCTACATGTAAGCAAAGGGTTTTGTGTTGAAAACTCAAAATAATGCAAGGAAATATTTGATATGGTTTTTCATGAATTTCAGATGGTCAATTTTTAGACAATAACAATCGAGAAATTTAAGAGAATACACAAAAGTATAAAAGGGACACAAAACATTAGAAAATCATATTGAGTAATTTTATTGCAAAAATTACTTGTACAGTGTATATTTATGTTGCATTGTCTGTCTTCTCTCTCTCTCTCTCTCTCTTCTCCCGTTCTCTTTCTCATCACTCTTTATTTAACAATTCGCCTAGTTTCAGTTTTCTTCAAAAGATGCAAGATACATCTTCTTTTGAGTTGATTTTTGAGGAGATTAAAAAAAAACTCCCCCTCCCTGCATCCTCCCCACTTTGCACGCTCTCTAAGTGTTGGCACGCTTTCCGTGCATTAATAAGCCTCAGTAAAGTCCGACTCTGGATTCGCGCCTGTTCATGCTAAAAGACGCAGCTCAGACTATTGACGAGGTACACATAGCTAAAAACTGCTTCAACTGTGATCAATTTCACTGGTAACAATCACTCCCTACATGTTCTCTCAAACTTTATGATTTGCTTTGGCCAAGGATTTAGGTTTAGATATGGAGAGACACATAACTGTTGTAAAAAAAGAAAACCAAAAAAAAGGAAAATGAACAAAGACTGTGGCTTCTAAAGAAACTTGAGGAAGTGATTAAAAGAGAGAGAGGATTAATATGGAAAAGTCACTGTTGACAATGGTATATCACAGGAGAGAATTGAAGAAAATATACAGGAAGAATCAGAACAGGCAAGGAGAGTATACACAAAATGGAAGGATGTGGTAAAGAAAATACATTGTTTATAAAATGAAGAGGATGCATGGGAATGGAAGAGATATAGGGAATGACAGACATCAAGTCAACAGCCCTTGAAAAAACATCAACTGAAAAAAATGTTGTTGATAGTAAAGACATCATTTCATACCGATCGGCCAGCGATCTTGACTTGGAATGCAAGCTGTCAATCTCCCAGCCAGGTTTGGAGACGAGGCCATGGTTGCCGACACGATGACCCCACACCTCCACAGCTAGTGATCCCTCGAGGGCGTGCTCTATGAACTCTTCTGTCACATTCACTGTGAATTCCTGCAAGAGATACAGATATCCCATCAATCTGTAACATTACCAAGTAAGACTATTAGGCCCGTATTCTGAAGTCGTGTTTAACTTAAACTCAGGTTTAAAGTTGTGGTTTAAGTATGGATAGCCAATTGTTACATAAATCAATAACAGTAGAGATATCATATTTCAGCTCGTTTGGCTCTCAAATCATTCATAATTGTCAAGGAAGTATGAAAAGATGATTGTCTTCTCCATCGATGAATCAGAATAGAGCACAGCAAACATAAAATACATACAACTTTGAAATTTTGACTCTTTTGGCTTCCCATAATTTTAGTACAGAGTTAGACCATGGTCTAAGTTAAACCTGACTTCAGAATACGGGCCTTAGAGTTCAGGGCTCGATTTTCTAAACCATCACATATCTAAATTCCTGGACAACCAAATAAAAAAGTGTGAAAATACAACAATATTCCTAGCTTGTTTTCAAGATTAGACTTGCAATGCGTTTGTTACACAATCCTAAGTTAGAGTAAGTCAGGTTTATTTGCAACCAAAGTTAGTAACAAATTACAGGTACTGTAAGTTGGATAATTATGTTAGTTGGATATCTCTAGCAAAATTGTTCTCTGAAAGACTGAAAATTGTACATGCCGCTGGATAAATATATAATTTTAAACATATAAATCTCTGATAGTTTAATACTTTTTTATAAAATCACATTCTTGATAATTCAAAGGCTAAGCTTTGAAAAGTAAACAATGCTTGTCAGGGTCCCTTTTCCTCAATT
The DNA here is from genome assembly GCF_037042905.1 of Lytechinus pictus. NCBI lineage: Eukaryota > Metazoa > Echinodermata > Echinoidea > Temnopleuroida > Toxopneustidae > Lytechinus > Lytechinus pictus. The sequence continues at coordinate 42,689,069 of NC_087245.1, read as the reverse complement.
TATTTGCAGAAAACAAGAAGTTTCTCGGAACAGGTGTACTAAAAATTGATTTGTCCAAGATTTGAACAGAAAAAAGTTTGCAATATTGAAATTTACAATGTTGGACTCCCAACTCGAATGTGAAATACACAAGGTATTCAGGATCACATAGAATGTGGATTATTAACAATGCATTTTAACAAGCATTAGGGTTCCTAATAGAACAATCTAGAATATAGACAAATTAAAATATCAAATGTATACAAAGGATTCTCAAAGAAGTAAGACACAGAAAAAGTTTCAAGTACCTTTGTATGGTTGAACTTCATAACACCCTTCATAGCTTCGGGGCCCCTTCCAGGTTCGTCATCAACATCAGGATTTATATAGGGTGGGACTACAGTAGGACCATCTTTGCCAAAAAATGTATACTGGCAGAAGACAAAATGGGCTAGACTCAGTGGTAGATCGTAGGCTTCCTTGATTTTTAACTGTGGATAAAAGAATATGACAAGAATGAGCAAGGTTATTAGAGGTAAGGTTATTTATGTACATTATACATGCAGTGACTAGGATGTAGGCAATGCCTAATCAATATTTTCTATCTCTTATATTCCACAATATGCTTGAAACATGGCACTTTGAAGTATCTAACACACTCATTTTACTTTTAGTCTTACATATATATGTCTTCAAATCAATGCGTGTGCCTAGTTGGAAAAAACAAAATGGTTTGGTTCTTCCAATTTACCAAAGACAGATGGACCACCTGCCTGGCTGACAACATGCTGATTCCTATGTTACCCTCTTCAAAGTTTGGCTGGTGGTGCATAATGTTTTATTAAGATAAAAATGTCAACAACCAATTTTAAATCACATTTCTGCACTTTATATTCCTGTTGTTCAAAAGAATTATGCACTTTACTTTCCCTATCGTTCATAAAATACATATTAAAGTGTTTATTGATATATAAATTAATTTATACGATTACAAGAACTAGAGTAAGTAAAGCGGGAATTATTCCTCTTCGGTTGTACTGGCAAAATGCCTATTTTTCCCTTGGAGCTTTGCCCCTCGGGGTGAAATAATAATGCCTGTCCAACCTTGGAGGAATAATTCCCGCTATACTTACTCAAAGCCTGGTATATTTTTATATAATTTGTCATTTTGATAGGGGACCTACATCTTACAAGCTTTGGTTTTCAGTAGACCCCTCCACTTTTTCATTTTATAGGTACATGTCAAAATCTGCATATTTCATGCAGATGATATATCTTTTCCAAAGATTGAAATGTAATGAATAATTTCTGGAATATGAATTAATAAATCAATGAATAAAGCCATTGACACTTTACAACCATACAAGGCGCCATACAGGTTTTATATAAATATGTGTAATTGAAAAGGATTCTAATTCAATTCACATGTTTGATACCTGCCAGCCATGAACCCCAAGAAAATGAATGAACTGGAAGACAAAGGCTTACAATACGGACATTACTTACCCTGCAGGTGAGAGGTGCTCCTACTGCTAGGCTTCCCTCAGGGTCCGGTTCTTCCGCCCCTTCTGATCCTCCAGAACTACCGTTAGAGGTGGTAGACTCTTCTTCTCCACTCACATCTGGTATAGACCCACTTATCCTTTGGATCTCTATGTTTAGTTTCCCAGCAACCTGTTAGTAAAATATAAAACAACCATTGACCTCTATATGATCTGATATATCTCACATTTTAATGAGACCCACATCATCATCATCATCAAAACAACCACCACCACCTCCATCATCATCGTCATCATCATCACCACCATAATAATGACAACCATCATCATCATCACCATCATCATCAACATCATCATCATAATCATCATCACCATAATAATGACAACCATCATCATCATCATAATCATGAGCATTGTTATTACTATTTTTATTAAGCAAAAGAGATACAAAATACAATTTTAGATCTACATATTTAAGATGATTTAGATCTCCATTTTCAGTTTCTCAACCAGCTGTCCAAGGGAGAGCAATAATGTTCAAAGATTCATGATCAGTTCACCCATATTTCATATCTTTTGGACTGCAAATGGACATTTGGAACAGGATGCTTCTAGATAGACAACATCATAGACCAATTAGTTTGGGCGCTGTTTTATGGTAATTTATAACTGGGGACTGCAAGTACTGGTATGCCTAATAATTTATACATTGACTTAGCAGTAGACATGGCTCATTGCAAATCCACTGAAAGTGTTTATATTCTCCTATGGAAGACCCCAATTATGGCTGTCAAAAGTTACACTAAAGTCAGATTCAGATGTTCTTATTATTGTTATGATTGCTGAGACTCGCATATAACTGCTAAGAAGTAAGAAAACAATTAATCTTAATGCAATAACAGAAAAGGAAATATACATGTACATTCAATAACCATCAGCAATACTTCAATATTAAGAATAGTGTAAAAAAATAGCCAAGCAATTAACGTTGATCTAGTCTCCATTAGTTTGTACTAATAATCCAACAACATTCCTTGCATTGATCATAGCAATCCTTTATGTCCATACCTCTCCTTGTTGGCTGATGATCGGCACACCGTAGTTGAGTTTCACGTCATGAAATAGCACTTCTAGGAAGACATTAGCAACCCCGATGAGGCAGTGATTTTCTTGAGATTCGTAAAACGGATCTTCATCCTATTAGATGCAAAGGAAAAAACATGTCAAAGACAAATTACAAATTAACTAAGGTTGTATTCCAATGTTTAGAATGGAATAGAATTATCATACATATTTCAAAGGAACAGCAATTCTTACAAGTATCAGCACACTGATGAAAGCTGAAGAAATGATGATATGCTGTCATAAAGATGCTGCAAAGTGCAAAATAGCTCAAAGGATCACATGATACAATGTGCAGATGTACTTGTAGCAATGTGTATGGTACAATGGTACAAAGTAAAAAAAAGTTCTGAAGTTGTGTTCTACAAGTATTAAAATAGATGTAGATATTTGTTGGCCTCTTCTGTTAGGTTCAAGTAGCTAGATGAACTGACAACTAGATACAATTTCATTTACAAGTAGCCCGCATTTCAGACCAGGGGCGGAATTCTGAAAACTGTCCAAACACAAATATTCTTGTATCTTCATAGTACTGATAAAATCAATATTCAGAAAAGTATCTTATATAAAACTTTTCTTGTAACTTTCACTAAGCGCACATGATGTCAGAGCTAAAATATGCTCAAGCAAAAAGGTATTCTGAGAATTCACTTATCCTTTTCTTCATAATAGGAAATAAAATCAGCTCAAACATGTACATCAGTACCAAATTAGCTCAGCATTTGTAATGTTAGATGATCGGATTATCAATTTTTTTCAAGACCAGGGGGTGTTTCACAAAGATTTAAGTATGACTTAGAGTCGCACGTAAATGCCGACACATACAGTACATGTACATGATTTGCAACACGTAATTTTATTGATCAATACGCAGTAGTGTGCGCCCTCTTGGCATGATCTGACCACCGGGCCATGCCTTCTATACCGCACGCAACCAGGCATTAACATGTAAGTGCGACTTTGAGTAATACTTAAATTTTTATGAAACACCCCCAAGGTCACTGCAGTACCATATAATCCCACATACTGTATATCGGTGCAAATATGTGACAACAAAATGATGGTTTATAAAAAAGACCTACATTTATGAAGAAAAATTACAATCAAATATTACACACTGTACCATGGTGATAATAGTTCTGCATTCATAACTTGGTTTTTAAATTGAATTTTGTAGGTTATGAGGTGAAGAGTTTTCTGACTCACTTGGTATAAATAAAGCCCCTGTACTGCTAACAATATAAATACTTGGTGTAGACACAATATGAGGGATTGTGATCAAATGTATGAAAACAAATATCAATATTAGAATGTTTTATAGCAAATTTCTATGCTTCTTGAATTTTGGTACTCTTTTTTTTTTCCTTCTTTTTGTTTCAGTTGTGCATAAGGTGCACACAAAAAGACTTTATGAAACAAGGGTCCTATTTCATAAAACGTGTCATCAATGACAAATGCTATTATTCCCTTAAAATTCACTTGAGTTTACATCAATCAAATTATACCACTCCAACACCTAACAAGGAAACAAGAACTTCTATTTGTCACTGACAAGTCTCATGAAAGAGGGATCAGTAATTTGTAGCAATTATAATGTGGATGACAGACAAATATAGCATTCAAATGATTGTAAACAAGAAACAAAAGGAACTGGAAAGCAGATGAGTGGGACTACACGGTGGATCGGGTGCATGCAGCTACAGGATGGGTGCGGTGGCACAGCACACTAAAGGGTCAAAGGAGAGGTCAAATAAAGGTCAAAGGTCACCTCTGATGCTGGAGAGGGAGTCTGGACATTGCTTGGAACAGGAACTGTCAAATTCTGGTCCTTTTCAGGAATGCCATGGGTAAGAAATATATAGAAATTAACTGAATTAGATATTAGATACAGTATGTTGTTAAAGGCATATTAAGTAGGGCTGTTATCGTTGAGAAAATTCTCTGTCGATATCACGTTAAAATATCTTAACGATATCGATAACTTTCGACAAAAGAATATAATCAATATGCATTTTTTAAGCATTATAGCGATGTCACATACTCGCGTTGGTCAAAATTTGTATCTGCCACTGTAGGACACTTTAAAATCATCGGATGTAAATGACTACATAGCATCTTTTAACAAACATATTTAGCACAAATACATCCTCACCTTTCACATTATTAGCATTATTTTAGGGTTGGATGAAGTTTTATGGATAATTTTGGGGCTTTTTGGACAATGTTCTGAGCAGTCAACGTCTTTCGCCTATCTGCCATTGTGATATCGTGCTGTACATCTTCGAACGTAGAGGGCAGCGACACACGGCTAGGCTGCGTGATAAGCTGCTTCTACGTTAGTTGAGCTTGCGCTTGTGATGTTTTTGATTCGATCGAATGCATGGAGTCGAGTGCAGTCACGATGTTTGGATTGTCACGATCTCACCCCCACTTGGCTATAAAAATAGCGAAGTGGGGGTGAGATCGTGTTTTGTGGCTAGTATTTTGATGAGATTTTTGGAGTAATTTCTGTTGCTGTTCTGTGCAGTTTGATGTGATTTTCCGTTTGAAAAGCCACTATCAAAGGGCCATTTTTGTGAATTCCGTGAAATCGCGGAAAATCAGTGTCCCTACATAATAGCGGGTATTATCAACAAAGAGAGAAAGGTTATCGGTATCGCTAAATGGCAAAAACAAGCGATTATCGACAGGACTTTCGATAAAGACGTCATCAATAACAGCCCTAATATTAAGGCAAAAGGCAGAAAGGCAAAAAAACAAAGGAGAGATGAAATAGGTACAATGTACATGGATGACTTTCTATCAACCTTGAAACTCAGAAACCAACAAAAAAAATCAAAAGAAATGCTTTTAATCGAAGATTTTGTGTAATTTCTTATCGTGCCAATAATAATAATAGAACACATAAGTGTATGTGATGAAATCAAGATGGTATTTCTGGTCACTTTATATTGCAAGTTTTTTTGAAGTCAAATCAATGTTAGTCAATGCCTTTAGATGGAAAGTACATCCTGGTATAAAGTTTAAATATACAAGCAGAAAAATAAAAGAAATGTATAAGGGTTTGGTGAAAATCCATCAAAGAATAACCGAGTGTCAATTATTTTTATTTTTTATTTTGTGACATCACAAACAAGCAGTTCCCCCATACATCATCTAATACACATTTCATATAAAAATGCGATTTACAAGGTAAATTGAATTTATTTGAAATTTTCAGCACCAGACACATCATTTCTCACCCCTTGTCATCAAATATTTTTATTCATCATTTGAATAACAAAATAGGAGTTTATGGATTTCATGACACAAAACAGGCATGATAGTCCCATCTGAAAAAAAGATTTAGCCAATGGTCTCTGCCAAAGTCCGAGGAGCCCCAGTTGGGGTTACAAGCTCTTGCATAGTAAAAAAATTGATAGTGAAGGTGAGTCGAGGGTGAGTCTGCATGATAGTTTTATCATTTGACTTTAAAAAACAGTAAAAAACAGCATGAGAATGTTCTTGGGCAGAGGATTTCACATTAAAAAAATAAAAATATATATATTTTTTTTTAATCGGAATTACGATTTTAGTAGAGAATATCATGCCTGATAAATGAGACTGATTTCACAGTTTAGAAACTTCGGAAATACATGATTCCCTCATTCTTTGATGAGTTGTCATCAAATTTTCTTTCGATTTTGTTTTCTGCTTTTATTAAAAAGCAACTCTCTAATGCCCTTTTTGTCTCCTTGTTTCTAGTGTTGCTGTTGCATGTCTGTGGTCTATATTATGGTTGTTCCACTTTATATGTATGTCATTTTGCCTCGTACGAAGATTCTGCTAGGATCGAAAGCTTAGGCCCCTTTTGACTCTCTTCTTTATTAAAAGCAATCTATTTCGAGGTAAACTTGCAATTTAATAGTAACAATAAATGTCAAGAGATTAAATACTGAAATGGGTTGAAGTCATTTTGATTGGTTAACCACGCATACATGTATCTAAATGCTATCTCTATTTGTACCTTTGAAATGATTAATCAATCAGTTACAATGAAAGATAATAAAAATTAATACTGACTAAACAATAAAACATATTCATCAAAACATTTGAATAAGTGGTATACTCAAGCTCACAAAAAAGTGAAGAGGAAAGAAGAAAATTGACATCGCAAGGGAATGAACTATTGATTCAAAAGGATTTTTTTTTTGTTAAAAAAAATAATTTACAAAGTACACTATATCATTGCAAGTTAACTGAGAGATTGTTTTACAATTACATGCAGTTAAGCTATATAATTGAAAGATGAATTGTTTCTTCACAGAAATAGTGCAATGACATTGAAAGGAAAAAAGTAAATCTATACTTCTTCTAACAACATGCGACATAGAGAACATGGTTTACTTATGAGCATGTTCATATGAATTTATCTATATGTAAAAGAGAAAAAACACACACATAGTTGTCAAATAACGTAAGCATCATGAGCATGAACAAAGTAAACATAAGTTTCAATTCATCATGCCAGTTTTAAATGTGACAAATGCATGCTCTTGTGAATGATTTGAAAAGATAACTACAAAACACAAAATAGCTTTTAGGGAATATAAAAACAAAAACCTTACATCAAGTATAATATTCAGAAAATAACATGTGAAACAGTAACAATGGTGCAATCATTAGGGGCATTGATTTAATTTGAACTCAATCCCCTTTTTTTAAAGCTAATGTATTGTCTGCAGTCTTCATGTACTTGTACATGCATGGGTAATAAACCAAATTTGACACAAATATCAAGATTGTATACTAACTGTAAAGAACAACTTTCTAGGAATGATAAATATAATATAGTCAACCTGAACATACAGACCATCAAAGAAAGGCAAGAAAATTGTCTCTAAGGGCATGACCTTTGACCTTGATCATGTGACCTGAAACTCGCACAGGATGTTCAGTGATACTTGATTACTATTATGTCCAAGTTTTATGAACTAGACCAACACACTTTCAAATTTATGGCTGTAATTCAACAAATACCCCAATTTGGCCAAAGTTCATTGACCCTAAATGACCTTTGACCTTGATCATGTGACCTGAAACTTGCACAGGATGTTCAGTAATACTTGATTACTATTATGTCTAAGTTTCATGAATCAGATCCATAAACTTTCAAAGTTATGATGGTAATTCAACAGATACCCCCAATTCGGCCAAAGTTCATTGACCCTAAATGACCTTTGACCTTGGTCATGTGACGTGAAACTCATGCAGGATGTTCAGTGATACTTGATTAACCTTATGTATAAGTTTCATGAACTAGGTCCATATATTTTCTAAGTTATGATGACATTTCAAAAACTTAACCTTAGGTTAAGATTTTGATGTTGATTCCCCCAACATGGTCTAAGTTCATTGACCCTAAATGACCTTTGACCTTGGTCATGTGACATGAAACTCAGGCAGGATGTTCAGTAATACTTGATTAACCTTATGGCCAAGTTTCATGAACTAGGTCCATATACTTTCTAAGTTATGCTGTCATTTCAAAAACTTAACCTCAGGTTAAGATTTGGTGTTGACGCCGCCGTCGCCGTCGCCGCCGCCATCGCCGTCGGAAAAGCGGCGCCTATAGTCTCACTCTGCTATGCAGGTGAGACAAAAAAAACTAATTGTCTGTACTGACAAATGGTCACTACAGCAGGTTGGGCTGTACAACTCATTAAGGTAAGATATGAGGAACCTAACTCCAAAAAGCCACATGCAACTTGATTTTCAAACAAAAAGTAGTGCCCATTAAAAAGACTTGTCAAAGATCTTTGGGGAAGCAATTGATTGCAACTCTTTCTCCATAAATACAATCAAGGCACTGGACAGTGTAGATGGAACAGTCACTATTGGTAGACCATAGTTAAATGTTAGAATTAAACAATACTTTTTCTTATTTGTGAATTAGTCGATGAAGAGAGAGAGAGACAGACACATAGATAGACAGACAGACAGAAAAAAAGAGAGAAAAAAAATAAAAGAGCTATCCATGTGCTTTTCTACAACTGCAGTTCATTGACTGAAGACTTTTTCTGTATTTGATAGGAATTTTTTTATTGTAATGCTACATGTACATGTATATTTGTCCTAATGGGGGATAGAAACATTTCTGCAATGTTGATGACGAGACAGATAAGTGATTTCTTAATTCTTCTGAGTGAAGTAAAGAAGAAGCTTTCTAACATACACTACCATGCCACTGTAATACAAGACTTTGTACACTCTTTTGACATCACAAGTAGAATAACTACATATATGTTCATTATAAGCACATATTGCATGAGCAAAATATAGCAAGATAAAGAAATTAGAAACAAATTTCTTCAATAGATGAGTGATAAAGAGATTATAATTTCAAAAAATATTGTCATTCTAAAATGACAAATTTATGTGAATACATGTACATCTATAACAAATTTTTATAGCCAAATATAATTGTTTGTTTCAAAATACAATTTACGCATGATTTTATGTGAACCTGCTGGGCCTATAAATGAAAGTCACAAGTTTGAATGATTTTTTTCAATTAATCCTAAGTTGCTGTTATTTTTCTTTCATTTGTTTGAAAATGTTTCTTTGTACATTAATCAAATTGGTTGGTTTGACTCAGTCCTATTTCAAACCATCAATAAAGTTAGTTTGGGACACAAAAAAAATGCCTGTACGAGTTTGCAATTATCCTCACTGCCATTATTTCATTGCCAGAAAATCATTTTCTAATGTTCAACTACAGTTGCCTGAAACGGAGTACATACATGTAGGCAACATATCATGCAGTCTATACACATGAAAGTACAAGATTTCAAACCTTAAACAGTGGCAATGGCAATGGTAGTAGACACATTGGAGATGCGAGCGAGTCCTAGCCAAAGATTGGCAAGCAATGTCAAGTAAAAACAAACCATGATGCACATTTTATTTTCCACTCTCTAGTTATAATTTTATCTAATGTACTACTTAACTATTTTCTTCTTCTTTTATCATATAATTAATATAGTCATTTTACTCAATATCTGAGAAACCAAAATCATCAAAATGTGACTTTTTATCACCTTAACCACTTGACTGCGTAGCACGTAATATTACGTGCTGGGCGATCGTACGATCTGTGCGTTGCCCGTAATATTACGTGCTCAACCTTCCTTCTCTTTGAGGCGTCAGCACCGCGCTGTTTATACCCCCACAACGAAAACAGCACATGCATATCAAATTTAAGATTATGGACAACAGATGGCGCTATTCCACAAAAGTTATCGAAACTTTTGCAGTGATTTATAAAGGTTTGTATTCACTTTCTACAGTGAAAGTGTATGGCGTCTCAGTTCAAAATGGCGACGCACAGTGGAGAAGCAAATCAAAAGGATTTTGATGAAACTTTTGACGATAGGAGCGATAATTTTAGTGAAGGATCTGTGTCAGAAGGTGAGGATGATTTTTTAATGGATATTGGAAGTAGTGATGAGGAAAGTGATGCGGAAATAGACAATTTTTTCCCCCAAGTTTCTGTTGGTTGCAGTCCCAATAGATCTAGTCCCATTCAGAAGAAACGGCGTAGAGATACTGACTTTCAACCCAATCTCTCTGACTCTGCTGCACAAATGCAGGCAGATGGAGATGATAGTGGAGATAATTCTTCAGATGATGAGTGCAATGAGCAAGTTATCAGTGCTTGCACTCGCAGGTCTTCAGTGAGACTTTCTAGAATTGACATTCCATCAACAAGTGCTGCATCACAGCCTTCGCCTGGTAGATCAAATGTTAGTAATAGTAGTGTCAGTGATTCATCAGATGAGGAATACAGACCACCATCACCACATCCCAATTACCAAAATATTTCTGATTCTGATAATTCTACCGACTCAGAAGATGCTCCAGGACGTGGTCAGCCAGCACAACGAGGACGTCAACAAGCAAGAGGACGTGGACGTGGACGTGGGCAGGGTGGACAAAATCGCAAGGCTGCACCAACAAGATGGGACAAGGTTCGAGCCCATATTCCAAATATTTACCAGTTCACGCCTGTACCAGGCATTCCAGGGAATATCAAAGACAGTATGCCAGACAATCCAACCCCTGTTGATTTTTTTGAGCTGTACATAACAGACAACATTGTTGAGCATATCGTTGATGAAACAAACAAGTTTGCAGTCCAACTAATTCAAGCAGAGACAGCATCAGGAACACTGAAAGACAAATCTCGACTGAGAAGATGGCAACCAACTAATCGAAAAGAAATGAAGAAATTCCTAGGGACTTTGTTCCTAACTGGATTGGTAAAAAAGGGCAAATATAGTGAATACTGGTCCAAGGAATTTCTGTCATCTACACCTGGATTTAGTTCTATAATGAGTCGGGACAGATTCATGTTACTCAAACGTTGTTTACATTTCAATGACAACTTGGCACCAGGATATGATCCTGCAGCAGCTGACAGGGACAGACTTTACAAGATCAGACCATTCATTGATGCTATCAATGAAAGATGCCAACTTGTGTTCACACCTACAAGGGAACTTTCAGTGGATGAATCCTTGGTGCTATTTCGAGGTCGCCTGATCTTCAAGCAGTCTATCAGGACAAAACGTGCTCGTGCTGGTATCAAAATCTACCCACTGTGCACTTCGGATGGCATCACCATGTCTCTTCGGGTTCATACTGGGTCTGATCGTGATATCATATATCAAGATCCAAACTATGTATTTCTCAAGAGCGAGCAAATTACATTGAACCTTGTTGAACCATACTTTGGTAGTGGTTATCATGTTTACACTGATAACTATTATACCAGTCCACAGTTGGCGACATACCTTGAGACAAAGCAGACATACCTTTGTGGAACTGTGAAAGCAAACAGACAAAGAATGCCAACTCAACAACTGAATGATGAAAACCTAGAGAGGGGACAGATTGTGCATTTCTTAGATGAAAACAAGAAATTGCTAGGTGTGAAGTATAGAGAGGCACAGGACAGGTCATCAGGGAAGCCCAAGATTGTTCATATGCTGTCCACTATCCATGATTGTACTACTGTTGATACTGGCAGAAAGACAAGGCGCGACCCTCCTCAACGCATAATCAAACCAAAATGTGTCTCAGAGTACAACCACCACATGGGGGGAGTTGACAGAACTGATCAGGTACTTGGGCTACAAAGTCTCTGTCCAATGAGGAAGACCTTGAAGTGGTACCAAAAACTAGCCATTCGGCTCTTACTCCAGATGCAATACAATTCATACAGACTGTTCTTGAAGGAGCAAGGGAACAATAAGTATTCCTTCAGATGGTTTGTGCTGCAAGTTGTGAAATCATGGACAGGGGAACATCAGCTTCAAGAAGTACAACCTCGTCTAGGACAACAAGCGCCGAGATGTAATTCAGAAGAGGGAGTGCGTTTGAATAACAAGCTGCACCTCCCAGCTTCAGTTCCAAGCACTGGAAAAAAGGGAACTACACAAAGAAACTGCCGAGTATGCCAAGCTAGAGGTCACCGTACATCCACAGCTTACATATGCAAGACCTGTAAGGACCATCCTTCACTGAAAACCAAGCCAGGGATTTGCATAAAAGTTTGTGAAAAGTGCCAGCACTCACCTGACAAAAATTGTTGGGAAGTGTGGCATACTCAGTATGACATTACAAAGAATGTGTAATTTCTTCGGAAAATAAAGTCGCCAAGATGAACAGGATCCCTTGAGCAGCATGACAAAGTAATATTGATTTATTGGAGAATTTAGCAGATAACTAGACATTTTACAAACCATTGGTGAATAAACATTGGAATAGACAAAGTTTGTGTTGTTACTTGTTGGAACTTGGAACCTTTGTGTTGTGTTACATTTTGGAAATTGGAACATGGAGAACTTGTTTGGATGACGAACAGAGATATTTTGATTTTGACTTGAAGGAGTGGATGATGCAGGGAACATGACAATTGGTAAGTTGAAATACAATTTTATTTTGTCTTTGCCCCTCATTTTTTTTTTAAATTACAATTTTATTTTGCCTTTTCATAAACAGGTTCCATGTGTCTTCATCCATAGTAAATTTTTAGCAACATGTAAAATAAACACCTATATCATATATCATATATATATATATATATATATATATATATATATATATATATATATATATATAGGGGCTACATGAAACAACATATATGCTATATTTATGTGAATGCAGTTATCAGTTTTATAATATAGATCTTTGTTTTTCAATTACAATTGCAAATTGAGTGATTTGAGCATGTGCATTTGTGTGTGTAAAAAGTGCCTTAGCACCAGGGGGTCAGAGCGCATTATAGCCTATAGCAGTCAAGTGGTTAATATTCATATTCATCATTTTCAATCCTAGCATGTTCCAAAAAACTTCATCTTTATAAAATCAGAGGGATTTTGAATAATGATAGACTTATATGAATAAATATTAAATTAACCATATTTTACCCTGAACTATTTTTGGTAAATTAGGTTAACTTTATAGAATTTCAACAGTGTATGAAGTCATGTGTGTTTTGTTCATATAATTTTTCAGGAGAGACCAACATCATTTTCAATAACTTGATTACAAGTAAGATATATATGCTATAATTCAAAGTAACCTCCCGACACAATCAAAATATCAACCCCCGCACCCTTCTCAAATTACGAATTTCATTAAAGGGATGGGCCGGGCTGAAATATATTTATATCTAAATAAATAGAGTAAAATTCACAGAGCAAAATGCTGAAAATTTCATCCAAATCGGATGAAAAATAACAGTTATTAAATTTTAAAATTTATAAATATTTTGGGAAAAAAGTTATATGCACATTGTCATGAATATTCATTAGGTGGACTGATGATGTCACATCCCCACTTTCTTTTTTCTTATGTTATCGCAAGAAATCATTAATGTTTCATTTTTTCTTACATGTGTAAATGATGTGTCTCCATTATGATGAAATAAGTTGCGGCAATAAATAACTAATGCACTTAATCAGTTGTCAATCCAATTGTTTTAGTTCTTGGTTGAAAGATTTTAAATAAACCTAATTTCATATAATAAAATACAGAAGAACAAGTGGGAGTATGACATCATCAGCCCATCTAATGAATATTCATGACAACATTCCTAGAACTGTTTCACTGGAATAATGCAAATCTTTAAAATTCAATAACTTTGTTATTTGTTATCTGATTTTGATCAAATTTTCAGCATTTTGCTCTGTGAATTTTATTCTATTTATTGAGATAAAAATATCTCCAGCCTGGACCATCCCTTTAAATTAATGGCCTTATCCTAAATAAATCATAAGCGTGTCTACATGACTTATTTGTACTTCTACTGTACTAAGAACAGCTACAACAAGACCTAAAAACAAAATAGAAATTCAGATTGAAAAGTATACCTGTGACTCAAAGAAGGAGAGCTTGCGAAGCGAATCTGTTTCTTCATCCTTTTGAGTGCAACAGGAATGCATAAACAGAACCAATTAGTTACTTCAAAATTCACATTTCTTTTCCTTTTCTTTTTTTTAGGGAGGGTGGGTCTTTTTTTCAAATAAGAGTAAATTTGTACTAAAATGTGTACAATTTAAACCATAGGAATACATGAACACACAAGTCTCCCCATGAAAATAAAAATGACACACATAAATTATTTATATGAAAATTATTTATATAAAAAAATATATTTATAAAAAAGAAAACAATGGCCACAGTTTGCTGATTTTAAGGTCATCTTACCGATGTTCTGTCCAAAGAAGTCCTGTGCTTCTGATCTCAAAATATTCTACTTCAATATAACAACATACCTGATATACAGTACCTAACAGATGTGAGTACACCCCTCATGGACATGATGATTAATAAAGCACAACTTTGTACGTAGCTTCTTATAACAGGAATAAATTCTTCATGGTCAAAATAAATGAGGTACATGTTAAAAAATAGGTCTCCTATATTTTGGGGTCAATGCTTGAGATAAAAAGAAACTTGAGCTGCACTGATAAGTAGATGTTTCTGTGAAGGAAGTACATGTACTCGCTCCTGTGTAACAATGAATATGTACAAACAAAATACAAATGACATCTATCATCAATAAATTTCAATGAAATACAGCATCTGTATGATAAACAAATCTTAACACTGTACCACTGGATTATTTTCATCCATAAACCATATCTTACCTTTAATGGAATGCCTTTATCTTTCCTATCGTTGTACATATCACGCATGTCAATGATCTTATTCTCTAACTTCTCCACGGACCAGATCTGTGTACCCCTGTCCTTACGCTTCACCTGAATGGCTGGTTCACTCACTATTGCTCCCCTCTGACCAATCAAATCAAAGGTTACAAAGATAGTTAAGTCAGTTCTTAACATGAATATTCATCATCTTAAGTTTAATATACTTTTGAATGTGGATTTTTCCATGATATTCAAAATCATGGACATAAGATATGTTTACCAGTACATTTATATTTCATATACACAGGAATATCGATTTTATTAAAGAAATCTGAAATTGTTGTGAGTATATAAGGTTTAATCTGATGTAATTCCCCTTGATTATACATTCAATTCATTTCCTGAAAATAACAGCTATATATGTAGGTATAATAACCACCTGTTATAATTAAACATACAAAAATAAAGCAATTCAGAGGTCTGGTTATTCATCTTAAGAGATATTTTCTTTATATTTTAGAACAACTTTGTGTACTTTATTGGCTCAATTCATCAACCAAATGACCACTGAATTGGTAAAGTTTATGTCAAAATGCATTGCATTGTGCTACAGATAGAGAGATTAATTGTGAAAGCACATGAATAAACAGGGCCGAAGTAATGAAACACATATTCTATTCCTTTTCAATCTAAATGATCATTCAATGAGAAAAGGCATAGAAATAACTTTAATAATATATCCTCTTTTTGCTTTGCAACATGCATTGCCACATGCAATTTTATAAAACTTGCAGAAATTGCAAAAAACAATCGGCAATTTTCTACAGCATCGTGATAGAGGAGTAAGTGTAATTGATAGAAGAGCTACCTTCCGATTTGGAGTAAGGTTACAGGCGGGTATTTGCAGTGTGACTCTGAACTCTGTCTGTTTCCCCATTTCCTCCCCCAGGAAGTTGGCCTCTCTGATTAGGGCGTTTGCTTTGACAACGTCTTCCCTCAGCTTGGCCAGGCTCTGTCTGAACATATCATCCCTATAGAAAAAAAATATATATCATAATACAAATAGCTTGCATATCACAATGAAGAATACTTAGAATAATAGCAAAGTTCAGTAGATTTGAAGTCTTACATCGAGCTAAACGTTAGACGGATATTCTGGACATCATTGCAGAGTAGGCCTGTTGCAGAGAAAGATTTGAATTTCCAAAAAGGCGTTGAACTTTCCTCTACAGAGTCAAAAGTTTAGTTCAATTCATAATAAAATCCTTTTGTCATGTCAAGTGTATGTGAGGTGAGTGCAAGTTTGCCAGAGCTAATTAATAGCTAACTTAACATGGTCTGGGAAACAATTTTTCATAGCATAATCAAACTAATTACATTAATGAAGTCATTTTCCATCTTTTTTATGTCATAACAGAGATATATTGAATAAATTATCAACAAATTCATTCCCCTTGAATTACTCCCCCCCCCCCCCTCTACATTATGACAAGTATTCTACATATGTTTTTGAATCAGGCAAACTTCTCTTTGTATCTACACACATCCTCACAATCGATCACCACCAACCTATCTTCGCTCCACTCCTCGTATGGCTCCACCCCTAGCGACGACCCCATCCCTAACGACGACCCATCCCCACTCTGGCTCTGGTTTCCCTCATCCTCTATCCTTCTGTCCTCCTGCCTGCTGTTGGTTTGGTGACCTGTGGAGTTCTTGGGAAGCAGCTGCTGCTTGAGTGCGGCCAGCTCCTGCTCGTACGCCTCACGCTGCTTGGAGAGGGCGCCATCTTTGTCCTTCTGGTGTTGATCTTCTAAGAGTTTCATTGCAGCTTGGACGGGATCTGATGGTATGAATATATACATTAAGGTCATAGGAAACATTCATCTGATAGGTGTGATCATAATACTAATAATAATAAAGCTTAATATATGAAGTGTATAATAGACAAAATCTATCTACTGCGCTTTACAAAATCGGAGAATTGCATATTTATGAAATTTAAAATAAAGTATTGGCAGGAATAAAAAAAATATTTTGAAGGGTAGAAATTACTGATACAACTTGAAAAAATGACATTGGATAATTGAAATACATGTAAATCTAGACACAAGATGTGTATCAATCACATGATGTGAAAAATATCTCCTTTTTTTTCAAAATCATGAAATTCTACCTGACTTGAACATTGAAGTTTCCCAATCTAGAATCTTCAGATTCCATAAAATGTGTTTTACTTTAATATACATGTACTTATATCATCAACATGAACTCAAAAGAAAAACTGATCTGTTTGTAATGTGCTTTTTTTAGCATGAAACTATCAGGTGAGACTTTTATGAATGTGAATAATAATAATGCAAGGTTCCTTTTTCTGAAGTAAATTAGAAACAAAAATATATAGAACATGTATGTATCATGTTAGAAAGGGTACATAGATCAGCTGATTCATATGTGTTTTTATTTCTATTTAATTTTTTTTCGAATTTCACATGATTCTTATAATTTGAATGAACCTGTTGAAATTGAATTCGGTATGAATTATGTGAGGTAGTCATACATGTGGATGGAATGCAGGTCTGCAGTTGACATGTTCACCAAAGTGTACAAGGAAAACAAAAAATTCAGTTTTGTTTCAATCTGTGAATTTCGCTAGGAATGATTTCCGTGAAAAAATTCACTGCTAAATACATGTACATGTATCTATCCTTGCACACAAAAGTTAAACCTAAACTACCAATATAACTTGCAAATGCTATAATAAAAAAGTAAAATATGTATCCTTAAAGATGTACTTAACATCAGCATATAAAGTCATTATAGTATGTGATTGTGTTACATACCGTTGTGTAGTTCTTGCATCATGACTTCATTCTGTGCATAATCAAAGTCAAAGCTTTCTGTAACAGGCTGGGCTACAGGTTCAGGGGTTGTTGTTCCACTTGATCCTAAGAATTCACCAAAAATACAAATGGCATAATGACCAGTTGTCAGATAAGGGGTGTAACATGAAAGGATGCAACTAATATCTAAAACTGATTGTAACTATTTGCATATGGTTTGCAGTAAACTTTCAATTACATTTCATTAAATTGAATTTTTAATTGTGTGGAAGAGTAATGGTGTAACTTTTGAAGGTTTCTATGACGAAGAAGAATAGTGTGGTAGGTTTCACGGTACACCATGTATCTTTCTTGGGCAAGTGTTGGTCCTGAAAAGGACCACCCAATCTCGACGTTTCGACAAGTGAATTCTTGTCGTCCTCAGGAGAAAGAGTAATGGTGTAGCCGTTTGGAATCTTGCCTTGTAAATAAGAAGGGCCTTGTGTTCAAATCAGACCGCAGCCTAATGTGCTTTGGCGAAGCGTCAATCCACACTATGCCACTCTCCACCCAGGTGTTAAGTGGGTATCCAGTAGCAAAGTTACCTAGAGCAGTTTTTAATAAAGTTATTCATAAAATTATGAAAAATTTATGAATGGCAGGAATCTAGCAGGTTCAGAATGTTGCCCAATTACCTTAATCACATCATTCTAATTGAGAATTTTATTACAGATGTCCATGTATTCATTCATCAATCTATCTAACTAACAAACTATAGCACCTAATGTAATTCCTTACCAACTCCTGGTGCACGAGGGCAGTTTATCCTGAAGAAATGGTAGTTGCCGAGTAATATCCTGTCACCGTGCCTCAATGACGTCTTGCTTGTGACTGCACTTCCATTCACATATACCCTGAGGAACACAACAGCAATAACAATTTGACTCTACAATCTATGAAACAATATACGCTAAAAAATAGAAAAGCAATAGTGATTTTACTCAACAGTCTATAGAACACAACCTTAGAACAAGTGGAATGCCTCTGGCCGTCTCACCTGCATCACGCGATTCAATATAGCAGCAGTGCTGATTTTGAAAACTACTATAACTCGCACAAGATGTTCAGTGATACTTGGTTACTCTTATTTCCACGTTTTATGAACTAGACCAATACACTTATAGAGATATGATGGCAATTCAACAAATACCCCCAACGTGGCCAAAGTTCTTTGACCTTACATGACCTTTGACCTTGATCATGTGACCTGAAACTCGCACAGGATGTTCAGTGATACTTGATTATTATTATGTCCAAGTTTTATGAACTAGACCAACACACTTTCAAATTTATGGCTGTAATTCAACAAATACCCCAATTTGGCCAAAGTTCATTGACCCTAAATGACCTTTGACCTTGATCATGTGACCTGAAACTTGCACAGGATGTTCAGTAATACTTGATTACTATTATGTCCAAGTTTCATGAATCAGATCCATAAACTTTCAAAGTTATGATGGTAATTCAACAGATACCCCCAATTCGGCCAAAGTTCATTGACCCTAAATGACCTTTGACCTTGGTCATGTGACGTGAAACTCATGCAGGATGTTCAGTGATACTTGATTAACCTTATGTATAAGTTTCATGAACTAGGTCCATATATTTTCTAAGTTATGATGACATTTCAAAAACTTAACCTTAGGTTAAGATTTTGATGTTGATTCCCCCAACATGGTCTAAGTTCATTGACCCTAAATGACCTTTGACCTTGGTCATGTGACATGAAACTCAGGCAGGATATTCAGTAATACTTGACTAACCTTATGGCCAAGTTTCATGAACTAGGTCCATACACTTTCTAAGTTATGCTGTCATTTCAAAAACTTAACCTCAGGTTAAGATTTGGTGTTGACGCCGCCGCCGCCGTCGCCGCCGCCGTCGGAAAAGCGGCGCCTATAGTCTCACTCTGCTATGCAGGTGAGACAAAAACCATCAGCAACAACAATTTTACCCTACAGAACGGAACAATAAAGTGTTAAATACATACAAACAAGTGGAATGCCTCTGGCCGTCTCACCTGCATCACGCGATTCAATATAGCAGCAGTGCTGATTTTGAAAACTACTATAACTCGCACAAGATGTTCAGTGATACTTGGTTACTCGTATTTCCACGTTTTATGAACTAGACCAATACACTTATAGAGATATGATGGCAATTCAACAAATACCCCCGACGTTGCCAAAGTTCTTTGACCTTACATGACCTTTGACCTTGATCATGTGACCTGAAACTTGCACAGGATGTTCAGTAATACTTGATTACTATTATGTCCAAGTTTCATGAATCAGATCCATAAACTTTCAAAGTTATGATGGTAATTCAACAGATACCCCCAATTCGGCCAAAGTTCATTGACCCTAAATGACCTTTGACCTTGGTCATGTGACGTGAAACTCATGCAGGATGTTCAGTGATATTTGATTAATCTTATGTATAAGTTTCATGAACTAGGTCCATATATTTTCTAAGTTATGATGACATTTCAAAAACTTAACCTTAGGTTAAGATTTTGATGTTGATTCCCCCAACATGGTCTAAGTTCATTGACCCTAAATGACCTTTGACCTTGGTCATGTGACATGAAACTCAGGCAGGATGTTCAGTAATACTTGATTAACCTTATGGCCAAGTTTCATGAACTAGGTCCATATACTTTCTAAGTTATGCTGTCATTTCAAAAACTTAACCTCAGGTTAAGATTTGGTGTTGACGCCGCCACCGCCGTCGTCGTCGCCGCCGCCGTCGCCGTCGGAAAAGCGGCGCCTATAGTCTCACTCTACTATGCAGGTGAGACAAAAACTATACATACTTTGCTATATATAAGATGGTGGGGAAAGAAAATAGCAGAAGAATGAACATTTGGAAGATGATTAAAGCATCGGGATTTCCCTATAAAAAGAATTCTACAAAAATGAATGCATGGATAAAAACAGATTCCATCTCTCAAACTCTCTATATTCAATCAGAGGTACCTCCTGCTACAAAACATGCCTGCTTAATATCACCCCCCCCCCCTCCCCGCTATACAGTATAAAACGAACCTATTCATATAATGGATTTAATACAACTTATTCCCCCCTGAACTTTAAAACATGAACTACTTTTAGAAATTCCCCCTCCCCCTTCAATACTGAGGAAGAATGTAATGAACTCCCCCTTCCTGTAATGAACATCACTACCTGCAATGAACATCATGCCCCTCCTTGACCTACATTCCAAATCAATAAGATTGTAGATTACATCTCTACACCTGCCACCATATTGTAGATTTCACTTCAGAATTTGTAATTAAAATACCAGTGTAATTTATTGCTTGTAGATATCTGCCAATCATAGCAAATCACAGGAGTGCACCCTCCCTATTTTACAAAGTCATTTTGTTTGAAGGGAAGGTTATAAGAAATGTGGAGAGAGTCAGGGTATTTATTCATTGATTTACCAATTCATTCATTTATTCATTTATTAATCTGTTCATTTATTCATTTATATATTTATTTATCTATCTTTTTTATTCATTCATCAATTCATAATCCGTTTCTCAAGTGCTACTCGCGTCAGCACTTCAAATGTACAAATCATCATCACATTTCAACATCCATCAAACCAATTGAAAAAAGTAAAGCAGTATCTCATATCAAGATCAAATAAATTAATGCAATCAAATAACCTTTTTTGTGTTTTTCATTAACAAATCACATGCATTTCTCCTCATAAAATGTTGTTATAATGATTCACTGAATTGTTTGTAAGAAAGTAGAAATGATTTTTTTTTAACTTAGCATTTTCACAAAGAAAGATCTGCATACATGTAGCATCTTGCAATAATCCTACAGTATGCTCATAATTTTCTTATTTATTTAACTACTTCTTTGTTGTGTTTTTTAATAAGATTCAAATCATTTCGAGGCTTTCATTCTCCTTAAATTTTTGTACGTAAGAAATGTGCATTGAATTACACTTACTTTGCATGTTCACAAGGAGTGATGTAGACATCGATCTCATTTTCTACATCAATGGTACAGTGTCTTGGCATGATGCCGAGTCCGTTAAGCTGGATATCCGTCTGTGTGTCCTCATCAGGCCTACCAGCTACATTGTGATCCTATAAAGAAACCAAAACATGTAGCAAAATCATTGATCAGCTGTGGGATAGTAAGAATGGCATGAATTTGATACAACTTCATTTGTACTGCTTTGCAGTGTCTACACTTGCTACTCACTCATCTTTAACCCCCCCCCCCCCCCCCTCTGTCGAGAGAGCAAAAGAAAGATCGGAAGAGCAAGAGAAAGAGAAAACAAAATCAACGGAATAAAAAAAAATTTACAACTTAACATTTGACTAGGTGAACCACCAATCTATAAATTGTTTGGAAATTCCTATACCTAGAAACAATTTCCAATTGAAGGAAGCTTGAACTGACATATACTATCAACAAGGTAAATTCCATCAGCCTTGTAGGACACCCAAATGGGGGGATGTTTAATAAATTGTGTGTTTTCTTTTCTTCTTTAAGGGATGAGAAAATAGAATTATTATCAATGGATAGCTCAGTTGGTAGAGCGGGGTTTCGGATTCCGGTGACCCGGGTTCAATTCCAACTTGGTGCGCTAGTGCCCTTTGGGATGGTATTTATCCTCATTGCCAGGTCCCTCGGAGAGGACCGTAAGCCGTCAGTCCTTTGACTGCTTGCTTACAAGCATTCATGCTTTCTTAGCTATCAAGTAATAAATCAGGGCCAATTTAAGGGATATGTATAAAACCAATTTGGCTACATTGGCTGCAATGATCTTTTAATTAACCATTTCATCTATCTATCTACATGTATGACATGGTTTAGCATTTAATTTTCAGCAAAATTTTAATTTCACTTGTGTCTCTGATCATAGATACTTTATCACATTTTATCTGTATATATTTTTCATCATTATCACATTTGACGGTGTGATCAAGAATCACCTGATATTTGCCATTGGTGTGAAATAGCAGTGCAATGAGTAACCATAATCACAATGGCCAATTGAATTCAAGGATTCCCCTGTAGTTTATACTGAATGTCAATTTATATCATTGATAGAAATGAATAGTCATCGACCCTTTTATATTAAGCATAGTAATTGACCGTGATCCTGACTTTTACGGTTGATCATACATAATAATCAATGCAATCAATGATAGAAATCAACCCAAAGATCAATCACTAGGCCTTGTCCTGACTTGCCTTGAGGTAGTAAACAAGCAGTTCATTGAGAGAAGGATCCGCATTGAGATTGACCAGAAAACATTTATTTCTTTCAACTTTGATGCCAGACGTCTGCACGGAGATGCCCATTTGTTCCAATGCTGCTTGCCTCTCCTTAAATCAAAGAAGTACATAAGTATGAAATACAACATTACAACATTAATAGATCATCACCTTCAGTATTGTCATTATCATCACCATCAACATAATTATCATTGTCATCATCACCAACAACATCATCATCAAAATCATCATAATCGTTGTATCATCACCACAATCATCATCATAAACATCACCATCTTCATCATCATCATCATCATTATCATCATCATTATCATCATCATAATCATCATCATCGTTGTCATAAACATCATCATCATCTTTATCATCATGATCATAATCATCATCATCACCATCATCATCATAATAATCATCACCACCATCATCACCATCATCATGATCATCATCATGATCACCATCACCATCATCATCATCACCATCATCACCATCACCATCATCATCATCACCATCACCATCATCATCTTCATCATCATCATCATAATCACCATCACCATCATCATCATCGTCATTATAAACATCATCATCAAAAGCAACCAAAATCATTTCCATTGGATTGTTAATAGAATTAAATCAGAGTACTGAAGGAGCTACCATTAATACCCTGGCAGAGGCTTTAAAGAAAGTGTTCATTTTTTTAACCTTCAGACGAAAGTAATGATCTTACTTTGTGTATTCTTTCTGTGTTGACTAGTTTTTCCTCCCAACTCAGTGACATCTCTTTCATAAGCTTCTCTGATTCCTCTAGTCTATCCTTCAGACTGTCTGCTTTCATACTCTTAACAAATAAATGGAAGAAAGAACATCTTTTATATACATTAATAATGAAATATTTGAAGGAAATAGATTAACCTGTAAAATACATAACATGTACACTGTGAAATTTAACCCTGAATTTTCCAATAAAGCAATCTGAATTAAATCACAAAAAACAAACAAATTACTAGTGGGACAATCTAAGATTTAACCTATTTCTTCCGAACTGAACAGGTGCGAAGAGTAACACAGAAAAGTATGATAATCATTCATACTCCTTATTTACTCATAAATGATTTATTTTTCTTTAACATCAGCCATTAAGTATGTCCATTAAGTATGTGGCATAGAACATTTCTGCTCTTTGCATGGTACAGTTTTGGATATTGTAAAGTTATTAAAACAGTCTATAGACATGTGGATCACGTTATTAAATATCCGTTTGGATTACTTTAAATATATTAAAGAGCAATTCAACCTTGTTAAAAATTCATTTGTGTAACAGCCCCAATAATAAAAAAAAAATGCTGGAGAAATTTCAATATATATTAAAAAGAAAATAGAAAGTTACAGACGTTCGGAACAGCGAAATTACTAAAAAAACATTTTGCCCATTCAAATTCCAATTTGTATTGTTTTCATGATTTCATATACATGTATCCAGAGATGCCAACCTAATCAAAAGCTTTTCAGTATTTTAAAGGCTGAAAATCAGTATTTTGGTTAAAAAATCAGTATTTTCACAGAAATACCATAGGACAACACATAAACTGAAACTTTAGAAATCGGAAATTTGCATGAAACCACCAGTATTCTTTCTCATTTTTCAGTAATAATTATTGAAAACCAGTACTTTTTGGCAGCTCTGCAAATCTAATTTTCATATTATCTATCTTTCATTTAGTCAAATTGGCGGGATGACTGGATGTACCAATCTGACCTTTCACTCCCTAATTTGACATACGTATTTCTTAATTTCAATTAAAAAACAGAAGTAAATGTAAATTTACCACAATTAAAGATACATAAGTGGAGCGCCTCTGGCAGTCTCACCTGCATCACGCGATTCAATATGGCAGCAGTGCTGACTTTGAAAACTACTAAAACATAATTATTCACAAAAAACACAATTCATATAATGATAAAATACTATGTTCATTGACAATAAATGACATTTGACCTCGATCATGCGAACTAAGACTTGTCAGTGATACTTGATTACCCCTATATCCACATTTTATAAACTATATCTATAAACTTTGAAAGTTATGACAGCTATCTAATAATAACCTCCAAAATGGCCAAAGTTCATTCACCTTAAATTACCTTTGACTTTGGTCATGTGACTTGAAACTCACATGAGATGTTCAGTGATACTTTATTACTCTTATGTCAAAGTTTATTAACTACATGTAGACCAATACACTTACAGAGTTATGATGGTAATTCAACAAAAACCCACAACATCTATAGCCAAAGTTCATTGACCTTAAATGACCTTTGACCTTGGTCATGTAACCTGAAACTCGCACAGGATGTTCAGTGATACTTGATTACTCTTATGTCTAAGTTTTATGAATCCGCTCCATAAACTTTCGAAGTTATGATGGTGATTCAACAAATACCCCTAACTTGGCAAAAAATCATTGGCCTTAAATGACCTTTGACCTCGGTTATGTGACCTGAAACTCACACAGGATGTTCAGTGATACTTGTTACTCTTAAGTCCAAGTTATATGAATCAAAATCAAATCAAACTTTCAGTTATGATGGTAATAAAAAAAAAAAACCCAAATTGGTCAAAGTTCATTGACCCTAAATGACCTTTGTCATGTGACCTGAAACTCAGGCAGGATGTTCAGTAATATTTGATTAACCTTATGTCGAAGTTTCATTAACTAGGTCCATATACTCTAAGTTATGCTGTCATTTCAAAAACTTAACTTCGGTTAACATTTTATGTTGATGCCGCCGCCGTCGGAAAAGCGGCACCTATAGTCTCACTCTGCTATGCAGGTGAGACAATAAAAATAAGGCAAAAATGTCACTTACACGTAGCATTCTCAAATAGAGATGACGTTGATCTATTGTGTTGCCAATTAAGGCGTTATAGTGATTAACTTTAGGTCAAAGTGCTCTTATTAAAATATGTATCCCAATATAATCCCAATTGTTAACTTCGGTTAAGATTTTATGTTGATGCCGCCGCCGTCGGAAAAGCGGCACCTACATGTATAGTCTCACTCTGCTATGCAGGCGAGACAATAAAAATAAGGCAAAAATGTCACTTAGCATTCTCAAATAGAGATGACATTGATCTATTGTGTTGCCAATTAAGGCATTACAGTAATTAACTTTAGGTCAAAGCGCTCTTATTAAAATATGTATCCCAATATAATCCCAACTGTTAACTTCGGTTAAGATTTTATGTTGATGCCGCCGCCGTCGGAAAAGCGGCACCTACATGTATAGTCTCACTCTGCTATGCAGGCGAGACAATAAAAATAAGGCAATTCTCAAATAGAGATGACATTGATCTATTGTGTTGCCAATTAAGGCATTATAGTAAATATCTTTAGGTCAAAGCGCTCTTATTAAAATATGTATCCCAATATAATCCCAACTGTTAACATTCTGGATCAAACGATACTGGAATAAAATACTCTGATTTGCCTAGAAATACAGCAATTTTTATTAGCTGAAAAATAAAACCCCAATCATCTTACCTCTGCTTCTTTGAGTTGCTTCTTCAACATATCAACCTCTTCCCTGAGTTCTCTGATGATCTATATAGAAATAACAGTGATAAGAATACATTGGACTTACATGTATATCGTGCCATAGCTAATCTATAGTGTGCTCAGGCAGGGGCAGATCCAGGATTTTCCAAAGGGGGGGGCAAATTTTTCAGAGGAAAATTTTGACAAGCCCCCCCCCCCCCCCCCCCCCCCAAAAAAAAAGGTCTTCAACCACAAATAAAGAATATTTCGTACCCGAAAAAACTAGACAAGCAATTAAAAAAAGAGAGAAAAAAAATGGATTTGCGCCTATGCTCAGGGCGTTTTTCAAGAAATTTTGAAGGAAATTGCAGATCTAAACATTTTTTAATGTCTTAAGGGTGACTGTTCCTTAACTTAAAGGGTCAGCGGTCAGTGATCTTTCTCCCAAGATTTTGGAAACTTTGGGGGTAATAGGAACCATCACTTCTAAATAGGAGCATGTACAGAATTTAACTGAAGTGTTTGAAAATGATTTGTAATTACCTTTGCATTGGGATCTTCATTGATGACGGCATTGTTGACGATCCTCTTTGCCCTGTCTGCGTACCGTAATGTTGATAACGATTCTTCGTAATTATCAGCTGCTGGGCTTACCGTGGCAACCATGACAGTTTTACTGTTTCCTCCAAGGCATTCCTACATGTACATTCAAAATACATTAGATTTATATTATTTGAAAAGAGTTAAATCTTTGTTGCTTAAAGAAAGTAAATATATTGTTAAATCTTTGCTACTAAAATACAGTAGTACTTTCAATAAGGGATACATGTATTTCAAAGTATGGACATTTTGTGTATTTTGAGCAGCTTTTGACAATGGTGTAAATAATAAAATCACAAGAAAAAATTCATTCATTTTTAATACATGTCTAAGATATTGAGGAAACATTTAGAGTTCACTCTTCATTGCTTAAAAAAGTGAAATATGATGTAGATTTATACCAAAGTGTTTCAAATATGGAATATCTCACAATATGGATTTTTTTGTGCATTTTCAACAGCTTAACAATGGCGTAAAAACAAATCATGGTACAGCATAACTATTCAGTACATTATCAAGTATACAGAGCTTCATCAGCACTGCACCAATTTGTTTTTATAGAAAGGATTCCAATAATTCTTGCAATTCCATAATTCTATAATTTTTACCTTCAGGAGCCATGTTAGTACTGAGTCTCTGTAAGGCACAAAACTGTTCTTCTTCTTCCCCGACGATTGATCGGCGAGATGAGAGATGACTAGACCTAGCGTTGTTAGGGATCTGCAAAGCAAAAATATTTACATGACAATTGTTACATGATATTTTTTAAACATAAAAAGAACACCAATAAAAATATACAAAATGTGTCTTCATTAGAGCAAAGCATTAATTAAGAAATTGTCTTATACTTGGATATATAGCGTGAATATCATTTGTAACTTCAATTGTGAAATGTATTCACTTGTCAAGAGTCATCAATGATAATGATGGTCATGGTCATGATGATGATGATGATGATGATGATGATGATGATGATGATGATGATGATAATGATGGTAGTAGTGGTGGTGGTGATGATGACAACAATGATGATGATGATTGATAACGATGATGATGATGATGGTAGTGGTGGTGGTGGTGATGATGACGATGATGATGATGAAGATGATGATCATCATCATCAGTAATAATAATGATGATGATGATGATGATGGTGATAATGATGATGATGGTAGTGTTGGTGATGGCAATGGTGACAACGATGATGATGATGATTGATGACAATGATGATGATGATGATGATGATGGTAGTGGTGGTGGTGGTGATGATGACGATGATGATGATGATGATGATGAAGATGATGATGATCATCATCATCAGTAATAATAATGATGATGATGATGATGACGATGATGATGATGATAATGATGATGATAAAATGATGATTAACTTACTTATTGATGTTACTGCCTTCTCGTAACCTTTCACCCGATGACCCTGTCTTGTGCACCCTTTCACTTCCTGCTAGGTCAACCAAGCTAATTTTGCTCACCTTTTCACCAGATACCTATAATATTGGTATACAAAAACCAGATCATGAATCTACCACCAACTAATAAACCTGATAAAACCATATGTATAAAGGAAAACAAAACAAAATACACAGTACTTTTCACTAAAACAATAATGTTAACATTTTTACAAGCAAAAAAAACCCAGTGCAATAAACCATTTCTTGATTGCTTCCAGTAATAATGAAAGAGAGAGAGGGGGGAATGAGATAATTCATGTTCTCACACATCATCAAAAGATCGCCATCAGAAATAGACCAGGGGAGCATTTCATGTAATAAATAGTCAGTGATTTTCATTCACTGGCTCTTCTTATAAGCTACTGAAATCCTTGCATCTGATAGGCCCAGAGCGAATATATCTGAAAATTAGCGACTAGATGCTGAACATGAAACACTCTCCAGCAGCACAAAAACATAAACAGATGATAACAATAAAGGATATTGACAAACAAATGGACAAATATGTAATGGAATGTACATTTCTTGTAGGTGTTGCTGCTGTCATGTGGCTTTGCATTAATCTCAGTGATGCAGCTAACCCCAATGCCTTGCAGGGTATTAACAAAGCTGTTAACTTTATGGATATGAAGCTCATGTATGATGAAAATCTGCACATGACACAGAACAGAAAATCAATTCATTCTGCCATTTAAAACACCTCCAAATGATAAACATATTGGGCATAAGTGAATAAAATAGTTCCAGCCTGCAAAACATTACTGACAGAATAGGTATACACATACCAAAAGGAAGATGAAAAAGGAAAGAATGAAGGTGACAACTTAAGTGTCAAAATAGTAAGATTTTTTTTTAATGGGGAAAGGCAATAAGTGCATATACATGAAAAGAAAACATGGCATAAAATAAAATAAAATACTTGTATATGCATACAAGGGATAGAGAAATTAACAGAGAGAATGACAGACACAGAGGGACAGAGGGAGAGACAAGAACACAAAGTATGCAGTGGGAAAGAGAGAGAGAGAAAGAAACAGACAGGCATGAACAAACAGAGATTGATGAAGAGAGACATGGACATACAGAGAGACAAACATGTAAGATACAATGTACATGTATACAGAGAAAGACAAGGAGGAGAGAAAGATAGAGAAAGAATGCAAGGGACGGTATGCTTCACATGTTGATAAAAGGTACATGAAGAGTAAACAAATGAGGCAAGAAGGCCGGAGAGAGTAAAATGTGTGTGATCATAGATTGAAAGAATGCTTACCACTCTAATGGTATCATTAGCATCCTGATGATAGTGTTGATGATGATGAGGTGAAAGAAGATGAAATTGGTGTTTGGTAGAAAAACAAAGAGATCACAAGTGCAGACAAACATGAACAATGAGACAAACAAGGGATTCATTTGCTTGCACATAGAATCGAAACACTAGAAAACACGTCAAAACACACTTTTAATCCAATTTCAATAGCTTTCATTACCAGCTGAAGCACATTTCATAAAAACTGCTCACATTTCTAATGTGTTATAAGGGCACTTGTTTAAAATTTGTTATTTTGTAGACATGTAGATTCAAAATGGAATACAAACATATACTTAAATATCTCCCTTTTCATTTTGTCAAGCATTTTCTAATAAAACAATACAGTGTAATTAAAGGACAAGACCACCCCAACAAAAAGTTGATTTGAATAAAAAGAGAAAAATCCAACAAGCATAACACTGAAAATTTCATCAAAATAGGATGTACATGTAAAATAAGTAATGACATATTAAAGTTTCGCTTAATTTCACCAAAGATGCACATCCTGGTCGGTATGCAAATGAAGAGACTGATGACATCATCCACTCACTATTTCTTTTGTATTTTCTTATATGAAGTATGAAATATTCTTATTTTCTCCTCATTGTCAAGTGAAACAATTATTAATTCCCCCGTGAACAAATGGAATTAACGTAGCATTGTTTATACTACATGCTTCAGTCAAGTTGGTCCTTCTTGTCAAATCTGTAAAAGATGAAATATTGTATAATTCAAACAATAGAAAAAAAAAAAGAAATAGTGAGAGAGGGACATCATCGACCATCTCATTTGCATGTCACTGAGTTGTGCATATCACTGTTTTGTGAAAAATAGGAGAAAATTAAAAATGTAATAACTTTCTTATTTTACATCCGATTTGGATGAAATTTTCAGCGTTATGCTAGTTTGATTTTTTTCTATTTATTCAATTCAACATTTTTCTGGGGTGGACCTGACCTATAATTTTGGTTGATGAAATAATATATTTTGAAAAAAAAATAATCACTTGGACAGTTTTATACTTAATATTTACAGCAACATATATTAGTCCAGACCAGCAAAAAATTAAACTTTAACAGGAAGTCGGAAACTTCCTTTACTACAGCAGGAATGTTTGTAGGAAGTCAATCTGTTAGAGCTTTGAGGCTTTTTTGTCCATATTTCCAGGAGTAAAACATTTTGAACACATTAATTTTTTTTAAAGAAGATTTTATGAAAGATGTTGCCAGTTGAACAAAGCAGAAGTAATGGCCCGTATTCTGAAGACCAGCTTAACTTTATAGGCCATGGTTTTAACTCTGTTAAAATTATGGGAAGGCAAAAATGTCAAAATTGCATTTGTATAAATTTTGCCATCTTTACACGGTTCCTTCCTCATGTTTTAATGATGGAGAGAACTATTTCAGCAATTATTCCCAGTCAGTTAAGCTGACAAATGTAACTTTGACGGTCAGAGATACATATCTCAGTTTGCAATCCATAGCAACCACAACTTTTGACCAGGGTTCAGAAAACGGACCGATAAGTCTTGTACATTAGATGTGGCTCCCAGACCAGGTGGATGTTTCATGAAGCTGTTTGTAAGATACGTACGACTTAACACACAACTGGTGATCCTTTCTTGTGCTATGCGACATCTCTATGTAATTGAGTTATAACTAACATGTTCCAGTCATGCCTAAAGCTGTGCGTAACTTTTCGAACAGCTTTATGTAACACCCACCAGGGGATCTTAATAGTCATTCCTTTATCCTCTAGAACCCACGCTTATCATATTCTATGTCTCATAATATATTCAAGTCTGTCAAAAGTCATACAGGGGTCTGTTACTAGGGTAACTCTGCCATGATGGCAACTACCATCATGACAGTAATCTTGCTTGTTATTGGCTATTGAGCTGTGATAGTTGCCATAATGGTAAAGTCACCATAGCTGTAACTCTTTATAACATTTTCCTTGAACGTTTTGAAAAGTTTGATGGAACAGTGAACACCAAAGACCCTGCATTCAGACATTTGTCCAAAATGTAATACCCCTCTGAAAACTTGCCAATTTTAGAGTGCTTTAGAAAAGACTGTCATCACAACCAATGTTATGTGATCAATGGTGCCATCAACTGTACCTTTGAAATTAACCCAAACTGAAACCCATAACTTAAAGCTTTATATACAATTGATAATGCAGCTGAGTTTTCAGATTGATCTTACACAATAATCTTATGCAATCAATGTTAGAAATCAATGATCAATCACTTAAGCCTAATATTCAGGGTCTAAAACTTACATCTGATGCTATATCAGTGAGTGTCTGTGTTAGGGTGATATTGAAGACTGCATGTGATCTACTGCTCTCTGAGTTCATGTTGGTCGCTGCAACAGTTCTGGACTTGTTACCTTCTGACATCAAAGCTTCTATGTTCTATAAATAAAAAAAAATCAAAGAAACATCCACATTAAATAAGGCAATTTCTGATTGAGAAAAAAAGATTGATGCATGTATTACTCTGGTTTTGTTTCAAAATATTGTACATGTATGTAACTCTCAACAGTTTCAACTAGGAGGGTTCTAAGCTTCTATCATGGACCTACAAGCTAGGAAGAAACATACAGATTGTGCAATGAATTGATCAGTTTTAGTGGTAAGTCAGTACATAAAATATCTTTTGTTGGTGTACTTAAGGCACTGAGAAAGAAATTTTCATTAAAAAAACTGGGCCCCATTGCATTAAAATTACTATTAACTTTGTCATCCACTTTCATTGAATCCTTGATTCTGATTGGCTGATGAGCATAGTTACCATGGTACTTACTATTGGATGGCAAAGTTACTATAATATATAATATTGACTGGCCTTGAGGGGAACATCAAATATATTGCCAGCAAAAGAATCACATTGGCCAGAGTCTTTAGACTGGGTTTTTTAAGGGGAAAATATTTGATACTCCCCGAAAGAAGAGCCAGTCAATATTTTTATTATCATCCAAATCAGATATCTAGAGCAAAAATCATGATAATGCTGATATTTCTTTTTAAGAATAGAGTTCTATTGTGTCATGTTAATATCAGGGTCTAGGCTCTGCACTCTACCATTGTGACGTACTTGCAAGCGTCCAGATCCAGCGTTGTCTTTATTATGATGTAGATTGTTGGTGCGCGAATCATTATGAAGCGCAACTCTTTACATGCATCCTCAACATGCTCAAAGGCCCAGATGTGAGACCAGGGAAAATACTACTTATATTTTGCGTCAGCTCTGCATGCAAAGTCAATACGCACATTGAGACCGAGGAAAATACAAACAATATCCCTTCGCAATATTCAGAAAATGTAGGGTAATACGGTTTTGTAAATGACCAGCTCAGATGTCTGATACGGGTGATAATAACCTATATGCAATGGGGCCCAGGACCCACATCAAATTGGTCTATTAATGGATGATTGACTATTTTATACCTCATTAGTTTTAAGATAATACATGTATTTGACATAAAGATGCTATTTGCATCTCAGCTGGATAACATCGATTACAATCACGTGGGCCTACGTTTACAAAGACAAAAAATCAAAATGCAGTACAGAAAGTTATGAATATGTATGTTCAGATACATGTATGACCTGACTATCACAGGTAATAATAAGATCAACAATACCAGATTTTTTTTTCTTGAGGACATTCTTGTCCAAACATATATACATGTACACATATCCTGATCATGTCATATTGGAACTTTGTCTTTGCTTAAATCTGTATCAAATAATTGTGTCTATTGTGATTTTAAATGTAAAAGTCACCACAATGTCACAATGGCATGTAAGATGAAAAATGTTATTGATCAATGAGAGCTGAACAAGCCTTTAACACTTACAAATTCATACACCTAATGTCTATAGGCCTACAGGGATACTGTGTACATGTATGTATGCAGACCTGAAGAGAAAGAAAATGGCATCCTCATAGAAGCTATTTTTTAAAGTAGCGCCACACTTTGTCTACGTACTTGCTCAAGAATTACAAGAGGGTAGTTTTACACATGTTGGCTTGCCCGGATCATGAACTCGGCTTCAACAAGTCCGAGACACATATCAGGTGTCCCTTTTCCAATTTAGTCTAGAAATCCCGAAACCTGAAACCTTTTCATCTGATAGTGAGAATTCACAAGGGTGCATGAGAACATTGGAAAGGCATGCATGAATTCTTTCCAAGACATCGTCTGGTGGGAGCTGAAAGGACTTTAAAGGGAGGAGTAAACCCCCGTATCAAGTTTAATCGAACTAATGGACAGTTTGAGAAGAAGAATTTGATAAAAAGTTTGTATTTATCTTGTTTCTTTACTTTTTTATAGCTTTGGGCAAATATTCAGCGTTCGCTTGATGAAGAGAACATTGAGGGAAGCATTTCATGGAACAATCAGTCAGAGATTTTCACTGACTTTTTGTTATAAGTTACTGAAATCCTTGCATCTGATTGGCTCAGAGCAGAAAATGAAAATCACTGACAAGATTGTTCATGAAATCCTCAACTGGTGGATGTTTCATATTAAAGCTGTTCATAAGATACGAATGACTTTACGCACGACTGGTGATCCTTTCTTGTGCTATGTAATATCCCTATGTAATTAATTTATGACCTATAAAGCACATGTTCCAGTCATGCATAAATGTTAATAATAATGATAATAATATTAATTAACATTATTTGTATAGCGCTTATCACAAAACATGTCTAAGCGCTTAGGAAAGCTGTGCGTAACTTTACGAACTGCTTTATGAAACCCCCTCCAGGTCTAAATACATATGGATGATGGTTAGTTTGGTTACCATTCAGCCCTTCACATAACAAGAAATTGGTGAGCTTAGCTGTTCCATCTTCTGAAATTGTGGCAAAACAAGTAGGTACATTTAGGCCTATACTAGGTACTGTAATTTTTATGGCAACTGTAATTAAGATGACATTAATAGTCAACAGGGATTGTTTCTAAAAGTTACAAACTAATACATGTATGTCTCGTAACTGGAGTATATGTGACTTCATTTTGGGAACACACTTTTGAATAATATTTGCAAAGAAAGGAGAAGCTCGGCCTACAAGCATACATGTACGTGTATACTGTACATAAGTTCCAAGTGGGATTCAAGATTAAGATGGATAGTATTACAAATTGCATGTAAAACACCCCAAGCAGAATTCAATCAATTCTATTTTAGACTCGACCCTGTTTACATCTAAAAGTAAAACTGAAAATGAAACTGAAAGCTGGCTCTGTTACACAAAGGTTTCCAATGGATTGCAAACATGAGAGAACAGTTCTGATTGGTTCATGCTCAGCATTTTGTGCAAAATATGCATGCAACAATGACCATGATTGGCCATTAAGTGATCGATTGCAAACCTTTGTGTTCAGGGACTCGGGTGCTTACTTCCGGAACTATAATTTCAGTCAAATGAAGAAAATTTGCAGGTTAATGTCTTTTAAATATAGTTATATTGTTCATTTCCTTTTCTTCACAAAAGTTTATTTCCTTCTCGTCACAACTGTCTACACAGGATCTAATGGTCTCTATAATGAAATACCATTATACATGAAAAGTAAATTTAATTACGTAAGAATATTTACATAAAGATTTTCAAATAAATGAGATTATTGAAAATTCATCTGAATTACAACTACATGTAGGCAGATCTATGTTATTTTTAGAGTTCTTGCTGAATATACTTTGAAATTAGTGAAGGTTGAGGCAGAAACAAAAAATACAGAACATGAAAACTTTGTTTCCAAAAAATCATTAAATTCTAATCTAATGAATGTGCTTTCAAAAACAGCTTGCTAAAAGTCAATATTTGGCTCCCTGTCTCTAAAGGCCTTTATTTACCAATCTGAATTAACTCCTCTGCAGTGTACCCATGCTTTAAAACATGGCTTCATGTGCAATGATTAAATACCATGGTACTCAATGAGGCATAACATTTAAAGCACAGTTGAGTGCACCTCGAAACAGGGTGGTATTAGTAATTCTGTCACTTGATTTGTTTATTCATATGATTGCAGAAGGGTTTGGGGTTCAAGTCCCTAATACAGTACAATATCTGCAAAAAAAATATTCCATATTTTG
This sequence comes from Lytechinus pictus, assembly GCF_037042905.1. Classification (NCBI taxonomy): domain Eukaryota; kingdom Metazoa; phylum Echinodermata; class Echinoidea; order Temnopleuroida; family Toxopneustidae; genus Lytechinus; species Lytechinus pictus. Next base: position 42,653,089 of record NC_087245.1, on the reverse strand, counting down.
AAATGCTCGTTTCCAATCAGGGGCCCGGGCCACATTACATTAGAAGTATTTTGGGTTTTTTAAAAGCTTTTTTTATGCATTTTGTCTTGCAAACAAGTAAAATCTATCAGATAATTTATAGACTTGTTGTGTCTCTTTCGTGCAGAAAACATTAAGTACAAACTCTGGCAGCCCACACAAACAATAACAATTAAAAACTGTTTCTTGTCGAAGTTACAATGAAAAAGAAAGAATGAAAGTTTCTTTGGAAAGGGGGTAAATTTGATGCTATAATTATAATCAACCAGTAGACGGCATTCTTCAGCTCCCGAACTTCGCTATCTCTCACTTCACCTCTTGCATGAACTTCATTACAGCAATCATTCTTATGATATACATTGTAGCCCATGGATCCTCTTCCTAAGAATAGCTCTGTCTATCCTTCATCTAAGTTCATATCAAACCACCTTTTTCTGCATATCCACTGGATCCTGCAGTTCTCCAGGACCGCATGGAGGAAAACAACAGAAGAAGAAGAAGACTCTTCAACTAAGGTTTATTATTCAATAGTATTTGTTCATATTATTTGCAGTAACTCCAATGTTCACAAATGCTACATGTAAACAGTGCTAGTTAGACTATATCACTACACAGATTAATATATTTGCATACATACAAGGATCAACGTGTAAAATATATATTTGCAAACCCGGGGTGGTATTCTGGAACACTGTCATAACTTGTCATAAATTTTTTTCATTTCTCTCTGAGATGTGACACCGCTATGATTGTCACAAATCGGTATTCTGAACATTGTCCTTTCCCTGTCATATCTTTTTAAGTTCCCGCCCATCTTTTCGGAAGCAAACCAATCAAAATCATCGTTAGTTTCCAGTGAGAGCCCTTCTAGCCAATAGGAAGGCCCCCGTGGCAGGTAGGGCGTATTCCCAATACAGTTGCTTGCATCGCGCAAATATGCGTATGTTGATGCGCTTAATTACAAAGAGAGACAGGGAGCTGTGAAGGATTTTAGAAGAGAAATAGAAAAAGAAGGAAAGCAGAGAAAAAAAGGAGGAAATAATATGTAGGGCCTAACTAATTGTAGCATGAAAATTAATTTTGAAAATTGTCATGGATGATGAGTGAAACTAATACCACAATCTAATCTAAATGATATCATTATATGCTTGACATTCAGTCGGCAGGGTATCGGGATATTTGGTACTAAAAGATATGACAAAATTTATTACTGCTATTCCCTGTCATATATTTTGCTTGTATAAAGTATTACGCGCATTTAAAGCCGCATATTTTTGGTGCTACTAAAAAAGAGAAGAGACAAAATTTATGACAATATTTGTAACAAAAGTTATGACATCCACCAGAATACCGATTTTGTCATATCTCTGAGAAAAGATAAAATATAGAGAAAGACAATGTTCAGAATACCGCCACAGGGCTATAACACTACGGATCCATGGAACCAAAGTGTATAAACTCTGTGCATATATCAGGAATAAAATACAAGAATGGAGCAGAATTCAAGGTTATAAAATGCCTGAAAACTAGTGAGTATACATGTACATAGACATACTTTTCAAAATCCTGAGACTTCCACAACGATTTCTTGGCGTTTCTGGGAAAATTTGAAGAGTAAAAGCAAATTATTTGAAATTCAATGTGAAACAAAAATATGAATAATTTGATCTTGTTTCATGCATATCATGTTATCTTTTAATGTTTGTTTAGAGGTTTAAATTCATTGTTGTGATCTCGTGAGGTCTAAAAATTACAAATTCTTTTAAATGCACAATTCTTAAGAACATCCATTTTGGTGAACTTTGACGCTTTATAGCGAAAAATCAAGCACATAGACCCATGTTAATTTTTGCATATTTGGAATATTCAGGGGTGGTATTCTGAGATCCATTTTATCTCAGATAAAATAAAATATTTTATCTCCGTTAAAATCAGTGAGATAAAATACCCTTAAAATCTCTCCGAATTGGTATTCTGAGACCAATTTTATCTCTGTAAGACACACCTATTTTTTTAATCAATATCCAATTAGAAACGCGTTTTTATAGCTATCTCATATCACTCAACCAATGGAAATCCATTCCACTAGGAGGTGTGGCGAAGGAGTGAGATTGCGTCAATTTATTGACTTCAATACGCTTGCACTATACGCCTGCGCGTCTTTACAGAGATTTCTTTTTAACAAAAATGGCAATACTCTTTTTCGAAGTCTATATCGCATCTTTTCAAGCATCATTTCAAAGACAATATTAGTCAAGAAAAGTCTTATGAAATACTTCCTGATTGTACAGGAATAACTTTAAGGTGCTGTTCTCAATGAATATATAATTTTTCTTAATTTTCATGCCAACATTTGGAGTTAATTCACCTAGAAATATTGACGAAATCAACGTCGTGGAGATAAAATAGCTCTTACCCTCTTTTAAGTTTATTTTATTTTTTTCTTCAAAGTAACTTGGGCGCAAGCACATCACCCGCGTTGCAATGGCCAGATTAATCAATATCCAATTAGAAACGCGTTTTTATAGCTATCTCATATCACTCAACCAATGGAAATCCATTCCACTAGGAGGTGTGGCGAAGGAGTGAGATTGCGTCAATTTATTGACTTCAATACGCTTGCACTATACGCCTGCGCGTCTTTACAGAGATTTCTTTTTAACAAAAATGGCAATACTCTTTTTCGAAGTCTATATCGCATCTTTTCAAGCATCATTTCAAAGACAATATTAGTCAAGAAAAGTCTTATGAAATACTTCCTGATTGTACAGGAATAACTTTAAGGTGCTGTTCTCAATGAATATATAATTTTTCTTAATTTTCATGCCAACATTTGGAGTTAATTCACCTAGAAATATTGACGAAATCAACGTCGTGGAGATAAAATAGCTCTTACCCTCTTTTAAGTTTATTTTATTTTTTTCTTCAAAGTAACTTGGGCGCAAGCACATCACCCGCGTTGCAATGGCCAGATACGCGATGGGTATGTCTACGCAGCCATTGCTCTGTTGCGTATCATCATAGATAAGCAAGATAAAATTTATACTCAAGATAAAATTTTAAATTTTATCTGAGAGATAAAATGTCATCTCAGAATACCAATTTCATTTTAAGAGATAAAATAAAATATTTTAAAGATAAAATGACCTCAGAATATCGCCCCAGGTGCTTAAGTATATATGTGCAAAGTATGTTGAAAATGACATGGATTCACCTTAACTGTGGAACGTCCTTAATTCCATCTGCTTTTGTTATTTTTTCTTCTCTATTGTCAAATAACAAAATCTAGAAAATTTGTTGTATAAACCAAATGATGCATGTCTTCATTCGTTCATTATGCGACCTATCCCCTCTCGTTGAGGCTGTGTTCAATCCATTGCACGAAGCTGTTTGTTTATCAATGGATTGAACAGAGCCTCAACTCGCATGAGGATAGATCGCTTAATGAACTCATGTGCATGCATCATTTGTATACCAATTTTTCTATCTTAGGCATAGTGCCACATACAGATGTTCTTTATTGTCTAAAATCAATCATGCAATCAATAAATTGGGTCCTCCATTTAAAAGATATGGGAAATCTTATCCATCCTATTTGCCACTTGTGATTTTTTAATAGTGATAAACTCTTGTCTTTCCGACTTTTAATCTCTTAATATGAAATGAAAATATAAGAAAGTTCAGGGGAGGGTTACAAAGGGATCTCTGTCTCCCCCTCTTGCCTATTGGTAAGACTCATTTCTTTATTCCTTAATGCTTTAGCTCTTCCTTAATCAAAATGCGCTGACATACATAAACAACATCTCCCATATAGTATGTATGAAAATAAAATGACTAATCAGTATACTTGGGGTCTCTATTTCTCTGCAAACATCCCCCCCCCCCTTCTGCCCTTCTTTCCATCAATTCCATTAATTTCCCCTTGCCTCTTTATACTCAGCGCTTCAGCTCTTTTTTAATCACATTTCTCTGTAACATTCTATTCAGAGATGACTTCTAGAATTCTGGCATCCGAATTCAAAAAGGGAGAAAAATGACACTATACTAGCATAGACACGCATAATGCCGCATTTGATGTTTTCCCTCACAAAGAAAAGAGGCAGAGTATTACATTATCATAATTGGTGGATGCTGGGTACCATCATGTGAAACCACAGACTCGCATCATCGAGGATTGTTGGTGCGCTGAAGGAAGTCGATCCATGTACCATTATTACTCTTCAATCTTGATTACAAACATCTCTAGTTTTTTCAATTCATATGGCAAGCATCTCTAGTTTTCTCTGCCGGCACATACATGTACATAATAGTAGGTGAACCTGTGGGAGTACATTTTTTGTTTACATACACTGTATTTATATCTTTGTTGAATGTATTTCCCTATTTGTACAACTTTCCAGGGAATAAAGTTGGTTCTCATATTTGTTTCTTAAGCAGTTAAAAGCCGCTAAAATGTGTTTTCTGTACAGTTCTCCACTATGTAAAATTAATAAATTTTGTGTGTTAGTTATAGAAAAATGCAAAGCAAACAGAGATGCAATACAAAAAAAATTCAGACCTTCATTTTTGAGGGGCGCGATCGTGCCAGCACTCCTACTGCGCTCCTTAAAAAAAATAAGAACAAACTATCGTGCCCCTTATACTATTTTCAAAACTTGGCTTAAAAAATATGTTTTTCGTACACGCCCGCACCTCTTTTTGACTGCCGCATCAATTTTCTTGATATTTACAATTTTTATGGAAGCTAAAAAGCGAAAAATACACACGATTGACAAGCAATTTGCTCTCATCTGCTTTGGCATAGCTCCTGCAACTGCCTAAAACAATTCTCGCTACCCCAAATAGGAACAAAAATCTCATAATGCGCGAGACGAGATAATTTTCACTCCGTCGGGTCGTCATCACCACTTCCGGTTCAGAGTCATGCTCGCGCGAGGTTCGCGCACTGAACTAGAAATACATATTTATAGTTCAGTGGGTTCGCGATACTGAGTTTTCCACCACGCTGAAATCGATGCCAATCAGCGTAATATGTACAGATTATACTTTTTATTTAATTTGGTCAGTTTTTATTCCATTTGAATTATAAATAAAAATACAAAATATATTTCACGTGAAAATAATTTTTATTCATGTTTTTATTTGGTTATAAAAAAATTAAAACGAAAAATGAATATCTTAAAATTTTGCATTTAGCGACCGGCCTGACATCACGCTCGTATTCGACTAGACGCTAAATATATACACTACAGCATTCATTCCGTTCAATTTTTCGTCGACCACAAAATGGATAAAAAATCAGTTTCGGAACTTAAAAAAATCTTAACTGACAGAGGAATACCGTGCAAAGAAAAGGCCGTTAAACTGTATCGTGAAAGAGAGGGTTGTGATCACGAACTTTCCAAGCGAAAGCGACGTTGTGTTGTTGTGGATGACGGCACTGTTGATCTGAATGGCAAAACAGTGCATTGGACTTCCGAACAGGAAGTTGTAATACCGAAAAGCTATCCCATTATGCAATGCGCGTTACAGGGATTTTTCCCGGATCTCGGCGAAATCGCTATTTGGGGTAGCGAGAATTGCAAAGTCGGATATCGCTGTAAAAATGACTGCAATAAAGAAAAAAAATTCTGGTTTGGTTTTTTTATTGGTAATTTTGAAAATACAATCCTAAATTAGCAAAATAAAGTTTACCATCTCAGAAAAAATCACACATTTCTTAATTTTTACTGCATTTTCAGAGACTGCATGCATGCTTTGGAAATATGGTGCAGATAAAGCAACTTTAAGGACGTAATTTGTATTTTAGCAGGGATTTGGGTGAGTGATAGCGCCTGTTGATGTGATCGATGCGAGTTGCGGTGATTGACTGTGCTTGTGTTGCTGTGATGTCATTGACTGTGCTGGTGCGACATGTGAAATGAATAATTTTCTGGCTAGTTATCCAGTGGCAATGCATTGAATATATCAAAAAATATATATTTTCAAGTGAGTTATTTATTATAAAAAAATTGAAAATTATGAATAGGATTCCTGTAAGTACCAATCCTGTTTGAATTTGATGAACTTCATTCTTCCTTATCAGAAGCATAATAGTGCGAGCTATCGCTAGCATATTGCTATAAATCTATATCGTCAATTTGAGAAGAGCGATTTATTGAGCTCCAAGAAATTATAAACTTGAAGGGCTGCATATTAATCCCTAATACATATTTACTCTTCAATGATCTATGCATTACCCACATGTATGTTCATCTCTTAAACTGATAAAAGGAAGGACACATGTGAGGGATAGCGATTTTAAACTGACATTTACAACAAGCAGAAGTATGTTAAAATTTATGCAATATAGCCACCAAAAGAGCATAAAAAGCAAAAGCATCAGTGCTGTCAAGTGTGCTACTCAAACCATAGAGCTCTATACTCAAACTGTGCTCAATAAAGGTCAGAGATTTTCTGGGACATTTTCCATGAAACAAAACCTTTAATAGACAATATAGCCTGACAAAACTTACATGTGAAACAAGAGGCCCTTTGACCATTTGCTGTCTATTTTTATTCTCTAGTTCAATGAAACAATGTCTATTCCTGATTTTTTAGTCATTCAATTATTTCCACTAAGTTGAGACGATACTTTTTCCAATTGCAGTTTTCAAAGAATGAAAATGTTGTACTTATTTTTATTTTGTAGACAATATACTGGGGGATAATTCAATTTTCGAGAATGATGAATAAAAGAAAATGGGATTTGTTGACAGTACTCTCATCAATACGACAAAGTATCATTTCCTTCATATTAGATTTCATCTAAATTATGGGACTAATCCAGAGCTGCCAAGTTCTATTTTGCATTTTCAGTATTCTTATCCCCCAAAATCAGTATTTTGACAAAAAAATCAGTATTTTTACCGTGTGAGATTAATATTTTGGATTTTCCCCCAAAAAAGTGTATTTCATAATAAAATGCTTGGCGCACTCGCCCATCACGGCGCTCAAGCTGCATGCAAGCTAAAATGTGCACTGCTCTTGAAGATGAAAAAAAAAACATTGAAACTTGTGTATATCTCACCCTGGTTTTTACAAAATGATTGAAAAAAAAAATAAGTTACCTGAAATTACATTGATCTAATAACCATATTAGTGTACGTTTTATGAAATAGAGACATATAGAGATGATTTTTCTCAATAAATTTCGATTTTGTAAAAAAAAAAAAAAAAAAAAAAAATCGTACTACTTGGCAGCTCTGCTAATCTCCTGGGATTTCATACTGATACTTATTATTATACAGCATGCTATGCTTCAGCCTAATAAGGTAAAGACACACATCTGGGCCCTGTCTTATGAAGAATTGTGACTGATCCAATCAATCTCATCTATGGAACTGCATAGGCATCCCTAGGTGTATGACTATGGATTTTACTTGCTAGAAGGCAGTTGTGTAAAAATGGAGTTGCTGCAATCTGGGAGTTCATCTTTCATCTTTTTTTAAATAATTTGGTAATACTATTTTCATAGTTATAATTCTCAGTAAATATTTCTGAATTCAGGCTTTTTTTTTAACCTGTAAACAGTTTTTACAACTCTGCTCATTCTGCGAATCAGTCTTGAAATAAATATAATCTTGACAGTATATTAATATTGTTTGGAAACATACCCAGCATATTATGGAAATCCATGCTTATTTTGCTCATTTCTTGACATTTACATATTGTTTCCAGAGCAATTTGGCACATCTTGATTATTCATACATACAAACATGCACTTTGGTGGCCATTTTATTGGATTCTGTTCGAACTCATTTTGAGATCATTACCACAACTGGTAAATGCTGTAGCAGTCTTTAAAAAATATGGAGCAAATTGTGATGCGATACCAGGAAAACTATTCCCTGCAATTTAAAGTGTGAATGCAGCTGCTGTGGTTTATGATATCTCCTGCGGGATTATATATGGAGGTATTCAGATGGTCACTATACTAATCAAGTAAATGTGCTAATTAAATGTATACATGCAATAATACTGTACATGTATATTCTATTTTAAAAATCCTTATTTGTCCAAAATCCAATTTCAGGTATGAATCCGACTACTGTGGTTTATTATGTGGGATTATAAAGAGTTATTCGGGTTACAAACCGTTACATGCTAAAGAGGTACTTATGCTGATATTTCTTTTAAACATCCATATACATGTATGTGTCCCAAATACAATTTTTAGTGTGAATACAGCTACTGTGGTTTATTATGTCTCCTGTGGGATTATGTGGAGGTATTCAGACGGCATGCTAATGAGGTAAGGAGATCTCAACAACAATCCGTCTCCATAGGAAATTATCCATCCCATGGCAGGGATAGAGAAGGTCAAGTGGCAAAGATAAAACCTTCAATAGATATCTAAAGTTTACGAAAATATCAAAGAGGAGACTGGAGAGCAATAATTTCTTTCCATTTCACATTCTAATCATCCTCTGTACAGTCATTTACTCAAAAGTAATAAATAGTCTTGAACCAGGGAAAAATTACAAGGGGGCTCGGAGCTATTACGCCCCCAAAACACTCAAAAGAGCCCTGGAAATTCATTTTAAAAAAGAGCTTTGGAATATTCCCATTCATCGCAATGTTAAAGCTTATCCAATGTAGCAGATTTAGGCAGTAGGTTGCGAAAAGTAGCCCCCCAAAATAAAAAGAAATGAAAAAAAAATTGGCTGTCTTGAACAAAGATTATCAAGAGAAAAACATTTGAAAATGAACATACACAATATACAAGGTGAAATAACATCATTTTCCACTTTTCAAAGCATCCACATAAAAGGTTTGCCATTAAAGTCTGCAAATTAATTACAGCAATGGCCGGATGGTAGAGCTGCGGCCAGCCTGTGTACTGCTGGTTCCAAGATTTTTCTGACTTATTTCCTCCCACCTTGTAGAAGAAAAATACCCCCCCCCCCCCATGACTTAGCCTTAGCACCAACCACCATCAGTAACCTTTTCTTCTTCATTTTACTCTACTGCAAAGTTTGGAAGATATTCTACAAAATGAGTAAGGAACAAATAATGTAAGGGTAAAGTGGAATTTTTTAAATAAATGCCAGACAACTGAAGCAATACCAACCTCGAATGAGGAGACAGCAAGGGTAGATAGGCCATCCACATATGGACCATAAATCTTGTGTTCCCTAACTTTCAGATTCTGTTTGTTCCTGGAAGATAGAACATATGTGAAAAGCAAAAAGAAGAGAAATTTATAGAACAAAAACCTAAGTATGCCACAATTCACAAGTCATATCTTCAAATTATTAATCTCTAAGTACTGTGTACAGTGAAAACATCTCACTTGAGACCTGATATGAATTTGGACTACTTACTTTGTAATTCAACATTTGACCTACAGTTTCTGTTTAAAATCACAGATCAAAATGCATAGAATATAGCATGACCAAGCTGGGGCCAGTTCCACAAAGAGCTGTAATCAAGCACATCTCTACACTACATTGTTCAAGTTTTTAAAAACTTAAAATTTTTTTGTATTTTCAGTTTTTTCTCAGTTGATATGCACCTTTTTGAGCAAGTCATTATTGCATTTTTTTAATATTTGCACAGAATATGAACTAAACAAACTGAATTCAATTAAAACAAGTGGAACGCCTCTGGCAGTCTCGCCTGCATTATGCATTTCGATATAGCAGCAGTGCTTCCTTTGAAAAACAGCTAATGAATAATTATTCACAGAAGAAAACATTAATAAGATAATAAAATAGTATGTCCATTGACCCCAAATGACCTTTGACCATGATCATGTGACCTAAGGATTGTGTAAAACTATCATTCATACTTGATTACCCTTACGTCATGTTTTATGAGCAAGTACCATAAACTTCCTAAGTTATGATGCCAATTCAACACATACTCCCAACACAGCCAGAGTTCATTGACCTTTAAATGACCTTTGACCTTGGCCATGTTCCTGAAACACACACAGGGTATTCAGGGATACATTCCTGCTTTATGTCCAAGTTTCAGGAACTAAATCCATGGAATTTTAAAGATATGATGACAATTCCACAAATACCCCCAACATTACCAAAGTTTGTTGACCCTAAATGACCTTTGACCTTGGTCATGTGACGTGAAATTAGCACAGGATGTTCAAGGATACTTGATTGCTCTTATGTCCAAGTTTCATGAACTAGATCCATAAAATTTCAAAGTTATGACAATTCCTCAAATACCCCCAATATGGCCAGTTTGTTGACCCTAAGTGACCTTTGACCTTGGTTATGTGACCTGAAACTTGCACATGATATTCAGGGATACCTGGGGAGCGTTTCATCAACATTTTTGTCCGACAAGTTGTCAGATCTGACAACTTTCCCTGATTCTGATTGGGTGAGAGCTACTGTTACTATGGTAATTGTCGGATAAAACAGGACTTGTCGGATAAAATCCTTTCATGAAACGCTCCCCAGGTTGCTCTTATGTCCCAGTTTCATGAACTAGATCCATAAACTTTTGAAGTTATGACATTTCATAAACTTAACCTTGGTTAAGATTTCAATATTGATTCCCCCAACAACATGGTCAAGTTCATTGACCCTGAATGACCTTGGTCATGTGACCTGAAACTCAGGCAGGATGTTCAGTAATACTTGATACCCTTATATCCAAGTTTCATGAACTATGTCTGTAGACTTTCTAAGTTATGATGACATTTCAAAACCTAAACTTTGGTTAAGATTTCAATGTTGATAACGCCGCCGCCGTCGGAAAAGCGGCGTCTATAGTCTCGCTCTGCTATGCAGGGGAGACAATAAAAATGCATCTTGGTTTAAACAATTGTTTTCATGCATTTTGGACTTTATTTTTTATCTTATAATCTCTCTCTGCGACGGGCCATTGGAAAGTAGACTGGGTTCCTGCAGTAACCTTAGGATGTGGATTCGCGCATTACAAAAATCCATTTATTTACAAAACTAATAATAAGACCATTATAGATGAAGAAGAATTACTATACCAAAATTATCTGAGCTACAACAATGATATTTCATACGAATAAGAGGAAAGTCACAAGCAATGAAGAAATTTGATTGGTTGGTAGAGATTTGGTTGTAATTTAGCGATTTGACTGAAACAGGGATGTGGGTATTGATCTATCAAGGCGTATTCACACCGCTTTTAAGTTTGAGAGTACTGGTACCAGGGGAGTGTTTCATCAACATTTTCATCCGACAAGTTGTCAGATCTGACATCTTTCTCTGATGTTGATTGGCTGAGAGGTACTGTTACTATGGTAACTGTCGGATAAAATGGGACTTGTCGGATAAAACGTCCGACAAGTCCTTTCATGAAACGCTCCCCAGGTATTCTCTCATCAGGAAATTTGCCCTGATCTACCCTGATCGGAAATACCATCTTTTCTGCCAATGTGAAAACAAAATACTTGTAATATTCCTGAAAGAAAATGTACTTTTGCTAGGATTTTTCCAAAGTTACAGGTATTTTTGGCAGTGTGAAAATACATGATCACTTTTTCTAACCCAGCGAGTAATTGGTCACAGGTACTGTGGGTGGCTGCTTAGCTAGCGATTTTGAATCATACACTTGCCTGCCAATCAGACCATACTGCGCATGTTTGTAACTAAGTCTGTAAATGCAGAAAATAATTGACAGGTATTTTTGAGCCAGACTGCATGTGCTCATAATTCAACGGGGTACTCTAGTGAAGGAGGCAGTCTGAATACACCTTCTGTTATAGATTTTCTTACCCTTTCGGATCAAGCAAATCTCTGACTTTCTCATTGTAGATCTCCATGTAGGAGACCTCGACCTTGAAGGAAAGGGTGTCCTCATTAGCTTCCTTGGCCATCCTCTCAAACAGGGTATCACAGAGGCGAGGGATTATCCCCTTCTGATCCTCTGTACCCATCATGGTGTAAGATTTACCTGATCCTGAGAGCAGGAGGAGAAAGGAGTGGTTTAAGATTGAATTGAATATGGATAAATTAGAGCTAATAAGTGCACAGGAAAGATGAGATACTTGTGAATGAGAAGATAAGAAGTCCATAACAATGCCCTGTTCCTCATCTGTACAGTAAATTAGGGTGCCATTGCAGAAAGGTTACCAAGATTATGGTAACTTTGCCATGCAATGGTAACATGCATGGAATCCTTGAATTTGATTGGCTGTTGAGCATCGCTACCATGGTAGTTGCATGTACCATTTGATGGCAAAGTTACCATATTGCAATGGGGCCCAGGATATGAAGATAAGATCATGGCAGAATGAGAACAAAAAGACAAGAACTTCAATGTTTTTTTCTAAATAGTCATCATAAAGTCAGCTTGACAAGATACAGCAACTGAAGCCCATAAGATAAAGCTTTAATAATAGCAATCATCACACAACATTTTCTTTTTACAACTGATTGTGTTGACTACAATGTACAATTAATCATGAAAATCAAGCGTACGATTGATCTCTAACCTTTGTGTTACGTGACCCAGGTCTCTTTGCCCTCTCAAATTGACTTGATGAAGCCAAGTGTTCTCTCATCTTCTTCATTGTCTTTAATTCCAAAATGACATCAGTGTAATTTCAGGTTCCCATATATTTTTTCTGAAGTAGAAGTACTCTATATTCACATACATGTAATATGTTTAAGTACTAAATTTCTGTTTTCTAATATGCAATTTTTGTGTTCTTTGGTAAAGGTACAAACCATAGATGATAAAGCAATTACAAACTGAAAATCTTAGAAAAAAAAACCCTTAGTTGCATCTCACCAGTTTGTCCATATGCAAAGATGCATGCATTGTATCCTTCAAATGCATTGTCCAAGAGATCCCTGCCCAGGCAGTCAAATACTTTCAGCTGACCTACAAGAAAGAAAAAAAGGGAAAGATAGAGAAGCAGAGGTGGATAGTGAGTGAAAGAGGGACAAAATAGAGTGAAAGATATAATAAGAGAGGGACAGAGAGAAAGAGGTTACCATTAGTCATGGTCAAGGTTACAGAATTTTCACAACTGTTGTTTTATAATTGGCCAAGCAGAGGGGGAGGCCAAAACCATAGAATGTATTGTGCATTCCTTCCTTGCTCTTTAGAAACTTAGCATATATACTAAAAGCTATACTATACCTGTATACTACTAGTGTATGCCATTTTTGCAATAATTTGCAACGTTTCTCATACTGCTTTCATCAATTCATAATAAAATGTTCATTGTTACAAAATAGTCTGAACTATTTTTTGGCAAGTCGATCAAGGAAATAGTGCAGATTATTGCAATGGTATTCCTGCTTTGCTCCATACCCATGGATTTGGAAAAGGGGTATTAGATTAGAAAGGAAAATAGGAGCCAACCTAGAGCTAATACATGTGTACAAGAACTAAAAACTACTCCTTTAATTCAATTCATCAACAAAATTCCACATTCATTTAATATTTCGATAATGATGAGTTTTAATCATAAATAAGTTTAATAATTTTAATGTTTTTGATTAGAAATATATTGAAATAATCAGTATTAAATCCTAGAATTTAAGAAATTAAATGACAAGTCAACCCTAACAAAAAGTTCATTTAAAAAAAAAGAGAAAAATCCAAAGTAAGCATAACTACACTGAAAATTTCATCAAAATCGGATGATAAATTAGAAAGTTATGACAAATTAAGTTTTGCTTAATTTCACAAAATGCACATCCTGCTTGGTATGCCAATGAGGAGACTGATGACATCATCCACTCACTTTTTCTTTTGTATCTTATTATATGAAATATGACGTATTCTAATTTTCTCCTCATTGTCAATTGAAACGATTGATTCCTCCGTGAACATGTGGAATTAGCACTGTTTAATACTATATGGTTCAGTCATGTTGGCCCTTATTGTCAAATTTGTAAATGCATGATTCAAACATTAAAAAACAAAAGAAATAGTGAGGGACATCATCGACTGTCTCATTTGCATGTCACTGAGTAGTGCATATCACTGTTTTATGATAGGCCTAAATAAGCGTAACTTTGTGGAGCGTTGTGGCCCAGTGGATTAGTCTCCGGACTTTGAAACAGAGGGTCGTGGGTTCGAATCCCAGCCATGGCGTAATTTCCTTTCTTGCACAGAACTTTGAAAATCTCAGTCAAAGTCACATTTAACACCAATGAAAGTCCTTCTACAGTCTATATTACTAAAATCTGGTGTACCCTGATTATTTGAAAGCATTAGAAAGAGGAATTATGACCTCTCTTTTGACTCAAAAAGACAGAATTTTAAATGATTTAATACACACAAAAACCCAAAGGAGAGTACATTACAGTCCCACGTGTGCATTTGTATGTGTGTTGATACTTAGCTTCTTTCGAAGCTGTGTCTTTTCTAGCCAAAATTAAACAGATAATTTCTTTCTTTATTGTTTATAAATGACTTCTTAAACCACTCTAGAGAAACTAAATACTTTTGGAAGGCATTTCGTTGATATGACATGTGGATTTTTCCGACATTTTGGCAAATATAGGGAAGGACTTTTCTCACACTTTTTTTTCCGGATGTAACTTTCGCAAATCCCTTATCGTTATTTTTTTCTCTTCCATTTTTTGACAGAGGTTTAGCCGTTTCTACCCCTTCCCATTGACTGATTAAAGAATATGACAAAAAATGATTAATAATACAAACTGAAGGATATAAAAATAGAACTGCCCCATTCCCAAAAGGCAAGTGAAAATCATTCGCTTGGCTTTTAATTGTATCAAGTTCCAGTCAGAATAGACTTTTGGCACAGCTGTTAAAATATTTGTAATGGCTTCTTAATTTTCCCCCTTTCTCTTCCCCTTTTCCCCCTTTTCCCAATTTTTATTTTCATTTTGTTTTAATACTCATTTCTCTTTCATGTTCTTTTATTTCTTTTTTTTCTAAATTTTTTCTTCTTTTTTTTTTCCCTATTTTTTTCCTGTTCTTTTTTTCTTTCTTTGTTTCTTTTTTCTTTTGTTTTATTTCACTCCTTTCTTTAATTATTTTTGTTTGCCTCCCACTTTTATGCATTGTTCTAATTTTGCAGCATATTTTTCTATGATTTTCTCCTGCTATAATGTGCTGAAAGGCAGAGAAAACATAAATAAACTGGATTTGGGGCCTGCATACTTTATGTTTTGGGATTCAATGAGGAAGAAAGGGAAATTTATTGTTTTGTATCCAAGTTTGTTATGCATAATTTATTTCTATATATTACATGTATGCAAAGATCAAAGAAAAAAGTTCACACAACCTGGGAATAATACAATTGATTTATTCTCTTTCAATCATTTCATATTTAATTTACAATGATAAAATAAATTATATTTTACCACAAATCAATTTGCAAAATATAATAATAGCAAACAAGGTTTACATACAAGAGTAACAAGATACACAAAGTGAAAGTACATGTAACTTTAATAGTGCTCGTGGCTACAGAATTAATATTTTAGAAGTTTGTCTCATTAATTTTTAATTTTTTTTTTTCATATTTTTCGGGCCACCAAACTTTTATATCGGGCCACCAAAAAATAGTACATGAAGGTTTTGGTGGCCCGAACAGGCCACCACCAAAAAAAGTTTATGTGGAGCCTTGATGTAGGCCTATTAATGCAGTATCAATCTGCCCATAACTGCCAAGTGAGCACTAAAACCAAAATTAGACACCGTTCTCATTACGCTTTCTACAATTAGTTTACTGGAAACCGATTCAGGAAACCAGTTTGGAAAATCGCTTTGCTAGCGTTCCCATTTGATCACACGAAAGTGGTTATTCAAAATCACTTCATGTAAAGCAATTTTGTTGCAATGGAAACGCTCTGTGGGGTGACACGTTTCGCGCGAAATTTGAAACCACAGTGTAGGCATTCTAAACCTGTCGTGTAAAGAAGCACGCTCAAAATGTGCCAAGATCGCTTCCCGAAGAACTGTTGTGTCCTCACTTACGCTAAAACCAGTTTAACGAGGCAAAGCGATCTTGAAAACTACATCGCGAGGTGGTTCTCTGAGCCAGTTTGGAAGATCACTTCGACCGTTCTCACAACACGTTAAACTAGTTTCCACTAAAACTAGTTTCCAGTAACCTAGTTTTAGGAAGCCAGGTAGTTAGAATGGTGTCTTACACTTGTATACTATGATGACCTGTTGCATACAATGAATATCAATGGTTTATTTATTTTATTATGGCATCTGGGGCCCGTTGCAGAAACTCTAAAAATCATGCGCAACTTAATTTTCAACCAATCAACAGCGCGCATTTGTGACTTGCGATTGATTTTTTGGCTTGCGTTTAAACGCAACTCTTTCTGCAACGGGCCCCTGAACTCCCAAGAATATCACCAGTTGTATGTACACAGACAGCAGATTCATCATACACTGAGTCATCAGCTTTACACCCAGACAGAACCAAGCTTTCTGAGGTCATATGCATGCAAGGACACTATAATTTGCCACTCAAAAAAGAGAAAAAAAGGTTGCCATGGCAACTTGGCATCAGGAGATGCGTTGATTTACAATGCAGAGTTTGGAAGACTAGAGCTGGACTTGATTATCATACTATTTTTTTACAGATGCTGGTATAAATCTTATGTATGAGTAATTTGGTGTCCATTATGAAACTAGTAGGCCTACAGAGATCAACAGACATGTACGCCCTATAGACCCCCCATAAGAATCCTTGTTCTTGTTGTTTATTTTCAAGGTATTCTTTCAGTTACATGTACACATCAGGAATCATGATTTTCATTTTTTTCATAAAGGATTAATTCTTATATAAAAATACTAATTTTTTCAATCTTTTCATCTTTTTTTAGGGGGGGGGGGGTTAAACTGCTATTAAACTTGGTATTACATTTTCAAGCCTACAGCAGGTATTCACAATTGTTGTGGATCGTTATGTAGGTCAGCATGCTTAAACATAAAAGTTTTATCCTTTGATAATAATAAACAGTGTACACTTGTAGTATTCTAGATTACCGGTACTGTAATAATATGCCTTGCTTCAATGGCATTGAATTAATACTGGAATTGACATTGAACTCTCCAACGTTACATGTACACTTTAATAAAACGAGTGGAACGCCTCTGGCAGTCTCGCCTGCACTACGCGATCCGATACATATATGTAGCAGCAGTGCTGGCTTTGAAAACAGAGCTTTATTCACAAAAGAAAACACTCATATGATAATAATATACTATGTCCATTGACCCAACATGACCTTTGACCATGATCATGTGACCTAAGACGTGCAAAACAATCATTCATACTTGATTACGCTTATGTCTTTGTTTCATGAACATCATGTGTACATGTAGATCCATAAACTTTCTAAGGTATGATGTCAATTCAACAAATACCCCCAACACGGCCAAAGTTCATTGACCCTAAATGACCTTTGATTTTGGTCATGTGACCAGAAACAAGCACAAGATATTCAGGGATACATGGTTACTCTTATGTCCCAAGTTTCATGAACTAGATCTATAAACTTTAAAGTTATGATGACAATTCCACAAATATCCCTAGAACATTATCTAAGTTTGTTGACCCTAAATGAACTTTGACCTACATGTAGGTCATGTGACCTGAAACTCTCACAGGATGTTCAGGGATACTTTTTGCCCTTATGTCTAAGTTTCATGAACTAGATCCATAAAATGTCAAAGTTATGATGACAATACCACAAATAACCCCAACATGGTCAAAGTTCGTTGACCCTATTAAAGTGAGGTTTGACCTTGGTCAAGTGACCTGAAACTCAGGCAGGATCTTCAGTGATACACTACAGTGTATTACCCTTTATCATGTCCAAGTTTCATGAACTATGTCCATACTTTCTAAGTTATGATGACATCTCAAAAACTTAACCTTGGTTTTAAATAAGATTTTGATATTGGTTCCCCCAACATGAAAGTTCATTGACCCTATGACCTTTGGCCTTGGTCATGCGACTTGAAACTCACGCAGGATCTTCAGTGATACATTATTACCCTTATGTCCAAGTTTCATGAACCATGTCCATACTTTTTTGAGTTATGATGACATCTCATAAACTTAACCTTGGTTAAGATTTCGATATTGATTGCCCCAACATGGTCTAAGTTCATTGACCCTAAATGACCTTTGGCCTTAATCATGCGACCTGAAACTCAGGCAGGATGTTCAGTAATACTTGATTACCCTATGTCCAAGTTTCATAACCTAGGTCCATACACTTTCTAAGTTATGATAACATTTCAAAAACTTGACCTTGGTTAAGATTTCAATGTTGACGACGCCGTCGCCGCCGCAATCGCCGTCGGAAAAGCTGCGCCTATAGTCTTGCTCTGCTATGCAGGCGAGACAAAAACCGGCAAGTCCATGTGAAATTAAGTCTGTTTTACAAGGACATGAGAAATTCAGGCAAATAAAATAATTCTGTGCATGTCAGGGCCTGTTTTAACCACAATGACATAGTGCATTATGCAGTGAGAACGTGGCTATTCTCTTTACAGCACATGCACAGAGCAGTACTCATGTGGTCTTCAATTCTGAAATATAAAAGTTATTTAATCGTGAGTGCGAACGTATAATGTAGAGCACAGCAATCTCAATTCATAAAACTACTTTAATCAAATAAGGAATCCTACTTGTAGTTTATGGCAATTTTTTTCCTGCATCAAATACAGGGGGACAACAGTAGGTAGCATATAAATACAATGCAGCAGTCACAAATTAAAAGCTCTTGTTTGTTATATTTGCAATTGTTGTTTTTCTCTTTTGCTTGATTGTTTGTTTGTTTTTCTTTCAATCATGTCATTTTTTTTCTACCATAGTTTACAATCTTATGCAGCTTCAAAATGATATTACAGCCCAAAGAATTTTTTATTTGTATGTTGATCATGTGCACATTTTCCTCTTCATACACATATGTATACATTTTCTTTATCATGTTTACGGGAGCATGTTTTAAAAAATGATTGTCTCTTCTTTGGGTTTTGGGTTTTTTTTAAATGGAATTATATACATTATATGTCCAATCAAAGTTGAGAACATGTGTTCAACGTGTTTTTCTCATATACATGTACTGTATAATTTTATTGTACACATATAAATTGCGTGTAATGATTAATAGAGCTCTATCTTAGGCTGCAGTTTTCGGTATTTTACGTTTGTTTGTTGTTTTTTGTTTTTGTTTTTTGTTATTTATTTTTGCTGCTTTTTTTTTTTTTACATGTACATGTATACTGATTCAATGTTTGTAAACCTTTGAAAATGAATAAAACATATTAAAACAAAATTAAAAGCTTTATATATTATAGAACAGAAAAAATACACAGGGGCTAAGGGCAATTGTGACTCAA
The DNA here is from genome assembly GCF_037042905.1 of Lytechinus pictus. Classification (NCBI taxonomy): domain Eukaryota; kingdom Metazoa; phylum Echinodermata; class Echinoidea; order Temnopleuroida; family Toxopneustidae; genus Lytechinus; species Lytechinus pictus. Next base: position 42,633,724 of record NC_087245.1, on the reverse strand, counting down.
AATGCTCAAAAGAGCCCTGGATTCTTTTTTCAAAAAGCCATAAATTCCTATTCGATGCTTATCAGAAGTTTGTAGGAGCCGAAATTATCTTTTTAATTCAATTTTTTGGGGGGGGGCCTTTTAAAGCTTCTCAGAAGTTTGTAGAAGCCGAAATTGTTTTTTTAATTAATTTTTTTTTTTTTTTGGGGGGGGGCCTTTTCCAGGGTCCAGGTCCAGTTTCAGAGCAATTTCAGACAGGCCCTCTCCTTGAATTTTACAGGAAAAAGCACGTATTGGCTACAAAACATACATGAGGGCCTACTTGGAGGCCTATTATAGTATATGCAAACAATCATCTACATGTAGGCCAGTATGAAACTCAGATTTGGACATTGACTTCGCCTACAAAATAAATTCATGAATTCCTATAGATCAACCTTGACTTTTACCGCATTGTAAACTCGTCTTTCACAGAGACCCAAAATTCACACAGACAGTTTGTGCCAATCAAAAGCTGGTAGAAAATAAGTGACATTTCTCACACTCAATCAACTTCCTTCATAACACTACTCCCACATAAAACATACTGTAGTCTAAGCAGCAGAGCTCAGGACTGTGCCATGGCAGATTCACCCAAATGACATTACCAGCTGATGTAAAGGTAGTTGTAGAACATTATAAACTGTCTCTTCACATGACTGCATGCTTGGTGAAATCATGCTTTTCAGACTACGACCCTGTTCTCATTACCGACCTAAAACTAGTTAATACTGGAAACTAGTTTCCAACCAGTGTTTCCAGTAGCGGTCTCGAAAGCGATCTTCCAAACCAGTTCACAAAACCACCTCGCGATGTAGATTACAAGATCGTTTTGCCTAGTTAGACTGGTTTTAGCATGAGGACACAACCGTTCTTCGGGAAGCGATCTTCGCACATGTGGAGTGTAGAATACCTACGCTGCAGTTTCAAATTTCGCATGAAACTGCAGAGCATACCCATAGCAACAAGATCGCTCTCCATGAGGCGGTCGTGAAGAGGTTTTTAAAACAACTTTCGGGTGATCAAATGGGATCTTCCAAACTGGTTTCCTGAACTGGATTCCAGTAAACTATTTTTCATGATTGTAATGAGAACGGTACATGTAGCTACAGTTTCTAAACCCTGAAAATTTCATCAAATCTTAATTATGAAGCTATTGAATTTTAAAGTTCTTAAATATTTTGTAAAAACTATAGGCCTACATGTATATTATGTAACAAGGGGGGGGCTGAATATATCAGCTCCCGCTTTCCATTTTTCTCATTTTATCACATGAAATTCATGTACAGTACCTGTACATCTATGTATGCATGCATATCTCTCCCTTGTAACAACATAAGTTGCAGCAATAACATAAGTTGCAGCAATGACATCGGTTGTCTTATTTTTCTTTCTTTGCTCTGGGCTTTATTTCACAAGACGTAGGGTTAGCGTTAGAGTTGCAATATGGTGTTATGTTACATAGCCTTTTAACAGGGTTAGGTTTAGCATGGAGATATTTATAGCTCCATGGTTATTAAAAGTAAAGTCAATTGCTTAGTGTGTGAAATTTACAGCGGAGCAATTGTCGCCAGAGCAAACGTCATGGAATCCGGTAATCATTGCTTACTCTACAGTTTAGATTTGGCTTTATCTCTACCACAATTTGCTCACTGCACAGTGCACGCAATCTGCCAGCATGAAGTGACCATGAAAAATCCACACAAAATCAATTTTATAGGTCTAGAGCAATGATAGTGGTTTTGAGGCATTGATACACTTTTCAATGTAGAACTGTTCTGACAATAACACCTTTTATCATGATTCATCGACCTAGAACAATGATGACTAATTAGATTGTATAACTACAGAAATAAATGTGAACTCACTACTGATTTTTATAACAATATCATTATAATGAGTCATTACCAACAAAAAGTTGTCACAGACAGGGAGATTATTATTCATGTACATAGTATTATAAAGGATAGGATCACTCAAAATACAGAGAGAGAGGGGCGAGAGAGAGAAACTGAGAATGAAAAGAAAGTCCTGGCCTGGGAATGGAGAGAGATGGGGGAGAGGGATCAAGAGAAACAGAGGACAAGAGATACCCTTCTTTACAAGGATATTCCATGCAGCAAATTTTATCAGAATCTCTTGAAGAAAAATTGATTGACTATTATTTTTAATACCAGGCCTGTTTAATACTGTACATGTAGGTGGGCTGATGATGTCCCCACTCTCCTTTTTCTTATTTCATTGCATGAACTTCATCAACAGCAATTTATATTATTTTCTAATACAGTACTTGTGTAATGTATAAAATGTGTCTTCCCTGAATTCCTTGTAACAAAATAAGTTTCAGCAATGATAATGATTTTTTAAATACATATTCAATAGCCAACCCTCTCAAAAACATCCTTAATTTCATACAATACAAAATACATGTACAAAGGAAAGAAAATAATCAAAAGGAGTAGACTTGAGCATCATTCACTTTCTACAGCTGGGGTAATAAAATCCAAGTCCTTTGGAAGCGCATAGAGACATTATTCATGCGCTATACAAGAACTGTATTATAATTATTATTTCTTTAAAGTGGATACACAATCTACATCATACTCACAATGTAGGACTAGAGTTAGCATTTTTTTATTAGATAATTTTAAAAATCTGATTTTCCCAGTATTGCATTTCAATAATCAATCTTTCCTTTTTTTACCTAAATGGGCAGTGTCTACTGGCATGTGCGCATACACAATAAAACAAATAGTGAAAATGAAAATCAATAGTTCCCCACTTTTCTGATTGATTGCAGAATTTCATTTTGGTGATTGCAGCAGGAAGGTCATGCAGAAGAAAAATCATCACATCATATGATTGCAGGAAAAATTCCTTTGGAGTCCACTATGTATTTCCAATATAACCTTGCTGTCAAAGAAAACGTCTTTTTCTGTTGGCATTCTCGTTTTCTTTATTACCTGTATTGCCCTGCATAAAGTATTTAGACGTATTAAATTTGTTAGAGTAAAGATGATACAATAAATTGCAAGCATGGCGTTTAAATTTATATTGATTTTTTTTTGGGGGGGTATCCAATTAAACTAAATGTATATGTTGTCCCTTATTTTATGTTGATTTTTCTTTCTCAGCTTCCTCTCTCTCTCCATCATACTCTATCCCCTTTTCTCTGCCCTTTCCTCTCTCTCTCCATTTTTTTTTGTTTTGATTTTTTTCTTATCAATAAATACCAAGAATATACAGTATATTCAATGGAACAAACATTAACATAATTAGGTAAATATTTGATCCATCCAATATTTCTCTCACTATATCACAATGAAATTGCATTTGTAAATAATGTGATATTATTTGAGAATCAATGATTTGTTACAAACTCCATCAACATACTTCAGCTTTTAAATCAGTACAAATTTTGGGGAAGCATAAATCTCCAATATTGCAAAGGCTAAATTTCCGAATACCATAAATATTTGTCTTTTGTCTCTTGCCAATATTGGGAGGCATGGTATTGATACTGATTGAACCATGTCAGAAGCAATCTGGACAAACTTGTCTTCGTGGCAAACAGAGGGAGTGTTTTCATCAGACCAAGGATGTCTTTAAAGTAATAACACACAGCAAAACCGTGATGTTGATTGGTGACTTGATGACAATACATACATGTATATGTATAACATATACATGTACATGTATCTGGTGTTACATTGTTGGTGTTGGATGAACATCTTTTATACAACACCTTTGGTTGTTGCTTTATCACTCTTTGGTGTTACATGTATGCTCTATCTCTATAAGGTGTCATTTGAACACCCAATAGGGGTGTTGGTCTCTAGGTACACCAATTGGAGTCAGTTTTAACACACCAAATTTTACCTTACACTCTGAATTTGGCCAACTTGATCACAACATGGATTTTCTTGTGTGTGTGATGAAAAACAAAAAACAATCAACTGTAGTTCCCATACCTGGGTGATACAGCTACAAATCAATGAAACACATCTTATTTTATTATCAAAGGCAGCCAAACTCGGTAGATCTGGGGCCCAATTACACTTGTTATGATAAAAAAATGCAATATTTTTTTAGAGTGACTGAAATTGTTTGATTTGGTTGGCTGATAGTTAAACCTGTTTTATATAATATAGAAATTGTGCATAATTTTTTTAGTGGATCCACCACTGTCCTGAATGAGCTTTCGTTTTTGTATGCAGAATTTTCGCAAATCACAGGGATCCCAACAATTTTGTGAGTTCATGAATTTGCGATCGGAAGTGATACAGTACATATCTGATCTATGGTTGCTGGAAATACTAGCTTATATACTTTATGTTGGTTAGTGCATACTGTACATGCATCATGAGTGCTGATTGAATATTGTGGACAGGCATAAACAGTCAAGAGTTTGATGTCCTCTTTCTCCCCATTCAAATAATGCAACATATTACACGTAAGTCTGCACGCATGGGCAATTAGTTCAAAATGTCATAGTCTGAGTGGATCCTAACAGGCAAATTAGCTTGCCAATTGGTTTTAAAAAGCGGCTCATTTCATGAACAAGCCCTCGCTTTACTGATATGGTTAGCGTAGCACAGAATTAGATGGTTCATTTTTATAACAACCTCTGAAAATTCTTAAGCTGGAGTTATTCCTGATAAGGTTCCATTCCATGGAATCATCAATACCCATTTCCCATTCAGCTCAAGCTTTTGGCCCGCCAAAATTTATCCACACAACTGACAAGCCTTTCACAGTAAAAACATTTGGACAAATTACCATTGAAACCTTGTCCTCACATTTAGGCTTGACCTTGTATTTGGGTGGGCAAAAATTTTGTACAGTTTTTCACCAGAGTTTAAGGCATAGGCCTTTTTTTTATATGCCCTGGTCTTACATGTACAATGTACCTGAACCCCTTTGCCTGGTCAAAACGCATTAGACCCCGTTCTCATTACCGTCCTAAAACTATTTACTGGAAAAAACTTGTTACGTGTAAATATGAAAACAGTCGAAGCTGTCTTGGAAGTGATCTTCCAAACCATACCTTTCAAACCATTTCATAAAACCACCTTGCAATGTAAATTTCAAGACCGCTTTGCCTCGTTAAACTAGTTTTAGCAAAGTCAGGACACAACTGGTCTTCCAGAAGCAATCTTTGCAAATTTTGGGAACGCTACTTCATGCACTGTGTGTAGAATGCCTATGCTGCAGTTTCAAATTTTGCGCGAAACATGTCCCCCTACTGAGAGTAGCACTCCAATAGCGACAAGACCACTTTACGTAAAGTGGTTTTGAAAACAACTGATCAAATGGGAATGCCATATCAAAGCGATCTTCCAAAATGGTTTCCTGAACCAGTTTCCAGTAAACTAGTTTTAGAAAGAATAATGAGAACAGGGTACGCTTGAGATGAATTCATTTTCTACATGTATGTGAGACCTGTGGAAACAGACCTTGCAGACATGGGTTTCCTCCTCCCCCGTAGGTTTATTTTTATGTTTACGCCATGCTTTAAGGTCAGGCCTATTCATAAAAACAAACAAAAATTCAGATTGCAACTTTCAATCATCAGCGAACAAACAAAGGTCGGCAAGTTTGTATTAGTTTAATTTCTTATTAGATTTGAAATATCCCTACATGTTATCAATATCTCTCCATGCACTTGGTTATTTATTTGGGGGGGGGGGTTCAAATCAAATGATGGTCAAGTCAGCCAACAAATGTATAATGCATACATTTACATGTTCATATACATATAACTTGTTCCTTTTTTATCTGTAGGGTACATGAGTTACATTTATATGAATATGTTAACATCTACTGTAGAAAGTGCATTTTCCCTATTATATGTATATTTGTTTTTATTCAAACGATTGTAAAGTCAACCAACAAATTTTTAAAAAGCATCTACATGTACGTAATACTACATGTACATACATGTACATACATGTACATGTAGTATATTTTTTCAGTTAGGAAGATACATGAACTGTATGTTGCTATGTTAACATCTACTTTAGAAAGTGCATGGTGTTGTATTCAGTGCTTGGCCTTGACTTTTCTATTGCTAATGTATCCTTTGTATTAAAGGGATGGTCCAGGCTGGAAATATTTATATCTCAATAAATAGAGTAAAATTCACAGAGCATATTGCTGAAAATTTGATCAAAATCGGATAACAAATAACAAAGTTATTGAATTTTAAAGATTTGCATTATTCTGGTGAAATGGTTCTAGGCATGTCTTTATGAATATTCATTAGATGTCATATCCCCACTTGTTCTTTTGTATTTTATTATATGAAATTAGGTTTATTCAAAAAATTTCTACCAAAAACTAAAACAATTGGATTGACAACTGATTAAGTGCATTAGTTACTTATTGCCACAACTTATTTCATCATAGTGTAGACGCATCATTTACACATGTATGAAGAAATGAAACTTTTATGATTTTATGAAAATGGAGATGTGACATCATCGGCCCACCTAATGAATATTCATGATGATGTGCATATAAGTGTTTTCACAAAATATTGATAAACTTTAAAATTCAATAACTTCGTTATTTGTTATCCGATTTTGATGAAATTTTCTACATTTTGCTCTGTGAATTTTACTTTATTTATTTAGATATAAATATTTTCAGCCCGGACCATCCCTTTAAACCTAAATAGGAAGCCTTCATCTCTGTTCCAATTTTTTGCCTGCAATCCTCATTACACATTCACCATTCCAATTCTCCATCAATACATACATGTACTTCTTCACACTAAAAGATGTAATGGCTTGTTTGAACAGCCACCCCATCCCCCCCCCCCCCCCCACCTCTTGACTCTCTTTGTTTTACATACATACATGTATGTATCTCTCTATTCATTTGTCTGCAATCCTCATTTACATGTACATCACTGTTCCAATTCTTCATCAATATTTCTTCACACTGATTACTGATGTACACTTGGTTTGTTGAACAGCTCCCCCCCCCCCCCGACCTCTCTCGATTAAAGTGAGGATCCTTGATGCAATACACATGTACATGTAATTCTACATTGCACTGTTTATGTCTGGCTTTATTTTTTACTCTTTAATATCATACTGTATAAAATGCCCAGCTGCTTTCTCTGCTACCTGAATCACTTCACACCATCCACCCCACTACATTACACTTTATTACATTTCTATCAGTATGTAACTGTCTACCTGCCCCCTGATCTCAACCCCCCCCCCCCACACTTTCCCTCTCCCTCTATCCCTCTCTGACTCTATTTCTCTCTGTGTTGCCCCCCCCCCCCCCTTCTTCAGCCTCAATACTTTCCCTGACCCTCTCTTCTATAATCTATACTGTACTTCAGTTGTCATTTTTTAATATACCGGTACATGTATATGTATTTAACTGTCTTCTCCCCACCATCCCCCTCCCCCCTTTGCTCTGGCATCGCTGTTTGTCTCCAACTGTGGATAACTATCCCTTCAAAGAGTGATCATGCTGTTGTAATAACATGTGTTGGCAGTAAGTATTTGGAGCTGGTGAGATATCATTTTTGCCAAGCAGAAGGAAACGAAAATGAATCTACAGTATAGGGTAGAATACTGAATGTTTATTGACTAATTCTGAGACCAAAGCACACATCCATGTACAGTACATCGATAATTGCTGGTAGTCAGTCAATTAAATTTCAAATGTACATGTTGATATGTGTACATGTACATACAGAACTGTTGATTTCATTACACTGTAGCCTACATGTGTTTTGTTTTTTTTTTCTTTTAATATGCATATTCTTCCCCCTAACTATAATTCCATTCCAATTTGAACGTTACCAAAGTCTGAAATGGTACAGTATGAAAAAGCCTTACGAAAACACTTCATTCATGTACACAATCAATAGGAAATATGGGGCAACAGAACTTTCAAATGCACAGGACAGGGGACCTTTTTTCCTATGGCTACAATACATACATGTACAATTGTACATGCACGGATATTATATGAACAGTATGAATGTGTACAAAAATGCAGACCAATCAAATTTCTAATAACATTAGCCTAAAATACATAGTTTTATATGTACATATGAAAAAAATGCTGGGACAGACTTTAAACATGAAATAATATGAATCATGAAATCATAATGAAATCAATGTCATAATGGAAAAATATTCCACTTCAGTATAAATGCCAATGCACCAAGTGCAATATTCAATTCAATTCAATTTGTTTTTGTTTCCATTAAAAAACATCAAAATATACATGTACAGTACATTCAATATACCGTAGACAGCTGAACCATGTACGTACATGTACAAGTAGTATATATATTTTAAAAAAATCAAATACACAAAAGCATAGCAAATTAAGATTATAAGTAAAAACAAATAATGGAAAATGGAACACCTGTAGGAAGCTTTTTTTTAAAAGCTTGTAAATGACAGGAGTCCAACAGTACAAAATACAGAATGTAATGTAATAATAATAGATGGCGCATGTATTTGAATTCAACATCTCCTCCCCCTCCCCCCACCCCAGCCTCTCCCCCACTCTCCACCCCCAACCCCATCTCTCTCAGGTATGGAATGATTTTGAATGAATTGAAATTCGAACTGCTGTATTAAGTACAGAAGTAAGAGGCCTCCAAAATTGATATCAATTCTTGTACTGTAGAGATTACTAAACTTGATCATGAATTTATCAAATTTTCTTTATAATGAGGTACATGTATAGGCCTACCGGTACCTTAGGAGTACGGCACATTGCTTGTGAAAACTCAGTCACTTGTACCCATAACTAAATGTACATGTATATACATGTATGTATTGTGACCAGCCATTTTCTACATGTAACTGTTGAATTAAGCAATATAAACATTCACTGCATTCAATTACAATAAAAATGCAGGTCCTTTCAACCATTTAAAAGGACTCGAGTCTGATTGATATACAGCTGAATGTCAAGGATACGAGCCAACTGACTACAAAATTGTTCAAGTAACACATCCAAATGGATGATTGGTCAGTGTAAATGAGGTGGTTTCAAACCGCCTCGATCACAAGAATCCCCGTTAAATTACGAGAACATTTTTAGGATAAAAAATACCCATTAATTATTGCTGCATTCACACCGCCCCGAAACATATCCTACGGGATAAATTCCTGAAGTTAGGAGCATGCGCAGTATGGTCTAATAAGCAGGCAAGGCGCGAGATTCAAAACCACTAGCCCAGCAGCCACCCACGGCGCCCGCGCCCAACGACACGCTGGGCTAAAAGTTCCCGTAAATTGCTTTCACATTGCCAAAATACCTGCGACCTTGGAAAAATCCCCGCGAAAGTTCTCGTAATTTCGCCAAGTATCTACTATTTAGCGGGTATTTTCTTTCGGGGAAATTACGCGTAGTTTGATTTCACATTACCAAAATACCTGGTATTTTCTGATCGGGGTAAATTTCCCGATCAGAGAATACCTGGAACTGACGAACTTCGAGGCTGTCTGAAACCACCTATGGAGAAAACAACTCCCTACACCATTCAGTATAATGCGAAGATAACAAAAAATAGTATGGCACACCACACGGTCGATCACATGCATGCATGCCACCCTGGAGATATTTAAAGTATCCTGGAGATATTTAAAGTATGTAAATGAATGCCACAACCGTTGTCTCATTGAGCCTCATGTATGGAGGCTGAATCCAGCATTCAATTATTAACAGGCAGCCAGTGGCCGGCAAATTATGAACTTGAAAAATGATGCTTTAACATTTAAAATGAGCGCTTGTGACAAGGTATTTATAAAAGATTATATATGCTCTTCTTGTTTTGTTTTTTAATATTTGCATAGGTTTTCTTCCCTTTTCTCATTATCTCTCTACTCATGAGCCCGAATTCACAAAGGTGGTTTTTAAAACCCTTGGTTGATCCCATGGTTTTTATGCAGATTTCCTGTATACATGTAAATTACGCTTTACCGTGTTCATTAAAAATGTCCAATGCTGATGAGCGCTTTTGACGTCTGTTGCCATGGTTAAGTTCGCTATTTCATTCATGAGTCCACTATTTTGAATTAATGAGTTCACTCTTCAAACAGTGGACTCATGAATAAATTAGCATCTACATGTAACCATAGTAACAGGCATCAATTTGGTGCACTGTGACAAAAGCGCGCAACAGCATTGGATATTTTTTATACACGCGCCCGATACGCGGTAAATTAAGCGTAAATTATACAAGAAATCTGCATAAACCATGGATTCAACCGTGGGTCTTCAAAACCACCTTTTTTAATTTGAGCCATGAAGATTGAAGTACCATTAACAATTAGAATGCAATGCTGCCTTTATATGGACAAAGGTTTCAGAGATTGGGCTAGATTGCCTTCTTTCAAGCTATCCCAAATACAAAAATATGTATTTTAATACTCACTTGCAAATTTCTTATTCTTTTCATCCATGGAGAAGAAGCAGTGATCAAATGCAAATGTCTACAAGTGGAGATAGAAAAATAAATTTAATTTAATTCAATCATTTGAAATGAGAAAGGGAGAGAGACAGGAAGTGAGGGAAGGGAGGACTAAAGCTACAACATTCCTGGAACATCCTTTCTCACAAATATGGGAGTTTTAATGTTTTAATTGTTTTTAATTTTAAACTTAAGATCTGACAGTCAAAATATTCTAAATTTTTACATGTTTTTATATTAAGCTTAAAATGGGAGGTAATTTTTATGCCATGCAAATAAAACATATTCATGAATCAATTACTTCTAACATACATATACATGTAGGCCCTATTGAAATATTGTTATCTTCCTCTATGCATGATATTGATATCTCAGTTTACAACGTTCCAATAGAGTGGAATCAAAATAGAATTAAACATGCAATTACAGGTACATGTAGGCATGTACTACAGTATACTTATTCATCCCTTTCTATTTAGGAGTTAAAACGATTTAAATCTTGTCCATGAAGCAAATTCAAGTTATTGGGCAGAATGAACACCTTGAGGGGCATTGATACATGTACAAGATAGTACAATTTCCCCACAATTTTACATTAAAGATGCACAGTTTATTCATACTATCTAGTACTAAAAAAAAAAAACAATACACATTTTTTAATACATGTATCAGTACCAGAAATAAAATCTAATTTAGTTATTCATTATACATTGTACTTACTCTTATGCCTTTCCTGTAATTTGGTATTCCAACAGAAGAGAGATATGCAAAACAAACAGAAGAAAAATTGATCAACAATTTAATAGTTTTGGTGCAATTTTGAATGGTAGACTACTGTGCAGAAAATAAGAACAAGTGGAATGCCTCTGGCGGTCTCACCTGCATCACGCGATTCAATATACATGTAGCAGCAGTGCTGACTTTGAAAACTACTATAAAATAATTATTAACAAATAACACCATTCATATAATGATACAATACTACGTTCATTGACATTTGACCTTGATCATGTGACCTAAAACTTGTCAGTAATACTTGATTACCCCTATAACCACATTTTATACACTATATATCTATAAACTTTGAAAGTTATGACAGCAATTTAATAATTACCTCTAAAATGGCCAAAGTTCAATGACCTTAAATGACCTTTGACTTTGGTCATGTGACCTGAAACTCGCATGAGATGTTCAGTGATACTTGATGACTCTTATGTCCAAGTTTTAAGAACTAGACCAATACTCGTTACAGAGTTATGATGGTAATTCAACAAATACCCCCAACATGGCCAAAGTCCATTGACCTTTGACCTTGGTCATGTGACCTGAAACTCACACAAGATGTTCAGTGATACTTGGTTACTCATATGTCCACGTTTTATGAACTATACCAATACACTTTCAAAGTTATGATGGTAATTCAACAAATAACCCCAACTTGGCCAAAGTTCATTGACCTTAAATGACCTTTGACCTTGGTCATGTGACCTGAAACTCACACAAGATGTTCAGTGATACTTGGTTACTCATATGTCCACGTTTTATGAACTATACCAATACACTTTCAAAGTTATGATGATAATTCAACAAATAACCCCAACTTGGCCAAAGTTCATTGACCTTAAATGACCTTTGACCTTGGTCATGTGACCTGAAACTCGGACGGAATGTTCAAAGATACTTGATTACTCTTATGTCTAAGTTTCATGAATCAGATCCATAAACTTTTAAAGTTATGATGGTAATTCAACAGATACCCCCAATTTGGCCAAAGTTCATTGACCCTAAATGACCTTTGACATGTGATGTGAAACTCAAGCAGGATGTTCAGTAATACTTGATTAACCTTATGTCCAAGTTTCATGAACTAGGTCCATATATTTTCGAAGTTATGATGACATTTCAAAAACTTAACCTTAGGTTAAGATTTTGATGTTGATTCCCCCAACATGGTCTAAGTTCATTGACCATAAATTACCTTTTACCTTGGTCATGTGACCTGAAACTCAGGCAGGATGTTTAGTAATACTTGATTAACCTTATGGCCAAGTTTCATGAACTAGGTCCATATACTTTCTAAGTTATGCTGTCATTTCAAAAACTTAACCTTCGGTTAAGATTTGGTGTTGACGCCGCTGCCGTCGGAAAAGCGGCGCCTATAGTCTCACTCTGCTATGCAGGTGAGACAAAAATTATATTAACATACAGATACATGTACAAAGGGGTATTCAAATATGTAGATGTATTATTAAAAATAAATTGGAACCACTTAAAATGAACCTGTACTGAAGACAATGTAGTCATTCGAACATCTGTGAAGTTTAAAGTGATGGTCCGTGCTGGAAATATTTATATCTCAATAAATAGAGTAAAATTCACAAAGCAAAATGCTGAAAATTTGATCAAAATCGGATAACACATACAATAGTCAGGCAGCATATGTCATGATTTACCGGCTGCTGCGAAAAATTGGCTAAGTCTGATTTTTCACTTTTATGTGATTGGTGACATCACAAGGAACAAGTTTCAACATAGTGACAAATTTCTAATGGTCATCTTGACCATATGTTAGGGGTCAAAATGGGGTCAGTAGGGGTCATTTTTTTTTAATTGCCCCAATTCTGTCGAGTGACACATCAAATTGTTTGTCTTGTTATACTGAACAAGAAAATGTACACAACCATACACTCTTGACCTCCCGTTAAGAAGTTATGACCGGAAATGTCAAAAGGCGAACGAACTTTGGGTAAATGGCAAATTACACTGAAGGTGTTAAGAAAGCTCATTTTCTGTGTTTTTATGCATGTGTGTACTTTTTTATTATCGATTATGATAAGTCCATCGTCAGGAGTCCTTATCCAGAAGATATAAAGGGTCAAGACATGGTCAGGGAAAGGTCAAAAGGTCAACAAACTTTAAATGGAAGCCAAAATACATTAAAAGCGGTTAGAATTTTAGAAGTCTTATTTTCGTGGGTTCTTTATTTTGAAAAGTCTCTATCTAAGAAGACATTATATACAAAGGGGTCAATGAGCTTATTTAGGAACAAAATAGATAACAGAGATAGATAGATAAAAGAGATAGACGTCGAATACATTCAGTTTGGTATCATGGTATTGCAGGAATACCTTGAAACGACTTGACAAACCCTTATGCTCTTAAAATCTTATCATCTTCATGATGTGATAAGTGCAACCAGATCTTTCTGATTTTTTTTTATATTTAGGAATTCAATTCAAGTTCAATTCATTTTCAATTTACTAGTCTTTGATATGTAAAGAAGTATATTTCCTTCATTTGCTTTGTACAGAATATTTTAACTAACAGAAATTATTGTAATGTATTGGGGTATAAGTATAATACTATGTTAACAGAGTAAACACATCGATTGATCAGTGCTCCCAGTTCCTAGAAAGATGCCTAACATCAATATTTGGAATAACTTGCGAATAAGATAATGAGGTTAGGGTTGAGGATGATAAGTTCAATGGGCTCCGATTGCTCCTCAATTAATTTTTATGTGTGACGGTTACTACAGCAGACGCACTCGGGATTATTTATTCACGGCGTCAGACCATAATGCATCGATGCTTCGCTCGAGCAGGAATCGCTCTTCTTGCGATGGTGGAGACGGGGTTTCTTGAATCTCGGGATTAATCGCGAAGAGGGTCGATCGGGCTAAAATCTTGAGATCGGGCTAAAATCTTGAGATTGAGCAAACTCGGGATGGTGCAGCACCGCCTTCAGTGTTGAACTTTTCTTGAACTGTTCTCATGCTTCCCTTGCTCTCTCTTCACCTAAAAATGTTACAGCCCTCCCCCCTTCCTTCCCAGCCTTCCCTCACTCAAGAATAACCAATTTGTCATCATGAAGGAAAATGCACTGCATGAATACATTTATTGTCAACCCCTGGTACAGTATGGGATATAATATTAATGCATGGCCATTATCAAAGTCCTATTACCAGCCTTGGCTGAAAAGATCTGTCAATTACAGGTCGTTTGAGGGGAAATAAAAGCAATCAATGGTTTTCCTGGGCAGGCTATACGAACCACCCAAATGTATTGTTAGTGTGACAATGGACTTCCTTCGACACCTTGCTTGGAGCAAGAAAGTCCCCCATTAGCTGTGATCAGTAGGAAATGAAGATGAAGCTTTGTCAAGGTTGTTATTTTTTGTTGAAATAATCTTTAATCCTGGGTTCATTCTCACACACATGCAAGTTTTGTTAAAAAAGCTTTTGGCCAATATATCATTTATGTAGTTTGTCAATGTACCATGCTCCATGATGTACATGTATACACATACATGTAGTACAGTAAGTCAATAATTGATGCAAAATTGATGACATGCATAATCTGATAGTACTGAGATTAACGAGGCCTGCTGTGCATGTACAAGAGACAGACAAGAAGCAACAACTGTTTGTTGAAAGCAATTACAGTATTTCAACACCTGTACTAACTTATTTGATCCCCCTAGATCCATCACTATGCAAGTACAAGTAATTTCCAGGGTAATGAGGACAAGTGTGTGTACACAAAGTAGTTCAGATTTGGTTCAATCTGTGTTCTTTATAATAAATTATAGTGTTGGAACTCTACTCTGTCTGCCCCTCCCACTTGCAAAAGTCTTCACTCTTACGCCTACATAGTATTTTACAGGATCGATGGTGTATGCATTGAGGGTGTATGGGACTGTAGACATGTACATGTACATGTACATAGTGCAACTGGGGGTTTGGTTTGTTTTTGGTTTTATAATTAACCTGAATATAAAAATCATAACAAAATACATTGTACAAAATATTAAAATAGATACAAACACTATATGGATGGATCACTCTATTCAGAGCCATTGATATAATGGCTCTGTTCTTTTTATTTAGTGGGCGCATCTGGTCTAGTGGTTCTGACTCTCGCCTTTCAAACAGAGGGTAGTGGGTTTGAATCCTAGCCATGGCATGCTTTCCTTCAGCAAGAAATTTATCAACACTGTGCTGCTCTCGACCCAGGTGAGGTAAATGGGTACTGGCAGGAAGTAATTCCTCAAAAAGCTGTGCGCACCAGAATCGGTAAACTAGCTTAGCCGGGGTAATATAGGAGCGCCTTGAGCACCTACATGTAGCAAGGTGGTTACGTATGCTATACAAATCCTATATTTATTATTATTTTAGAGGTTCAAGGGGTGCAACCTGATAGCTTTAAAAAAAAGATGTATACATAATTTTTATTTTACATGTAAGTTCTCTAATTCTATCTAGCAGTTGCCTAAGTTTTCAAGAGAGTTACTGTAGGAATGACCAGAGTTTTGGCTCAGTTGGTAGAGCACCGGCCTCACAACCGTGAGGTCAGGAGTTCAAACCCTGGCCATGTCAGACCAAAAGCAGAAAAAGGTGGGAGTTGTTGCTCCCCTGTTTGGCATTCAACATTTAAAGATATAGCCTTGTTGATCTGGCTCTGTACAGTGGCTGCCAGTGGCAAAATGAATTTTCCAAATATTTCTATTTCGAACAATAAACGCAATCGTGATTTGAATCATGATTCTATGACATCACTGTATCGGGCTACTTTTGGTTCGACTCTTGCCAAGCTCAAGGCGCGCTATGCTCAGTGTATTTGTACATAATTATGTGCTATGCATGCATTTCTTGCCACATGCATTTAACTTTAAGTTCTGTGTTGGGCATCACATTGTCCACTTCTTTTCATCTTTTTTTTGTCATGTCTTCAACTTCAAGTGAACTAGTAAATGAAGTATAAACTGAACAGACAATGATATCAATTGTTGTTGAGTTAACAGTGTCAATATGAAATTGGATCTACGCTAAAATTCACTTCCGAACACCATTTTCACTAAACCGACAAGAAGAATAATAATAAGTAAAACAAAATGAGGTACATGTATAATAGACTGAATTCGGAAGGTAAAGGATTGATTTTTGAGAGCCAAAACACGTGCGAAAAAGATGACCTAACTTCCTCTGCCTAACTGCGCACTATGATGCGCACTGGATCGGCTAGAATCCAAGGAAAAACAGCACTGGAATGATGGTCATCTAAACCCGGATTCTGTGGTATTGTGATTCATGTTTGTGTTTTGAATCATGTTTCAAATCAGGTTTCTGGCTTGAGGTCGCATAAACGCAGCCCTATTCAAAGCTCTTAACATGAAATGAGGATCAGTTTACTTGGAAGAGTTCCTTGACTCAGAGATCTATTCAACTTATGTTGATACATTATATAAAGAAATTTGTTTTACTATCAGCAAAGTCATATTTCACAGGGAAAATTTTGTAAGTCCACTTATGAAAGTGGAGTGGGGGTCAAAGTGTTAACCGTGTATCTTTGGATTTTATTACAATAACCTGATTTTATTGATCTGATTTCAATTGTTAATGAGTAGATATTAATAATTTTTTCATGCTCTGAGAGCATAAAATTCATAAAATATTTTCTTTTGTGTAAAAATATAAAACTCCCACTTATATAAAGTTAAACCCAAAAAATTGTTGATCATTTGTACATGTTCCAATGGAAGTGATATAAATCAATGATTTTTGTAAAAAAATCATAGTGATTTAAATGTAAGGTACATCTTTGGTTTTTGCAAGATAAACCTGATTTTATTGACTGGATTCAATTGTGCCAATAAGATATGAAGGATTTATTCATGTTCTGATGATAAAGTTGATAAAATCTTTCTTTTTTCAATACAAAACATAAAACTGCTACACACAAAAAAGTTTCAATACTTTGTTCAAGTTTCAATGGGAGTGATTTAAATCGATATATTTTTTTAAAATCAAAGTGATTTAAATTGCAATTTAAATCAACGTGATTTAAATCATCCAACCCTGCTAAAAAAATCATCAAAAAATAATGTAGGTAAGCTTTTTTTTTTTAAGTCTACAAAAATCTTTAATACTGCAAACTATCTCAATATGGGAGGGAGTTCACGAGCAAGAGCCCCCACATAAAAGTCCATTCATCCCTATTATATTTGTATACAGGTGTATTGCTAATTAAATTTGATTATAAATCTCTCTCAAGTTTTCTTTCAAGAACCTACATGTATTCTATGGATATCGACATAAAGAGACTCACATGGCTTTCGTACTTCCAACGCATGCTACAGTAGTAACAGTACCAACTGGTTTTGCAAATACATTTACATGTAGTTCTATTTTTGCAAAATGGGGTATTACAGTACAAAACCAGCAAATGGAAATAATTACAATTGATGTGTATGTGTACATAAATTTGTAAAGTTATAATTTTCCCCTTCCTTGCTATAAGGGATGCTCTGGGCTGAAAATAGAGTAAAATTCACTGAGCAAAATGCTGAAAATTTCAAAACAAATAAGTAATTGAATTTTGAAGTTATTCATTATTTGGTGAAAACAGTTGTATGCACATCATCATGAATATTCATTAGGTGGGCTGATGATGTCGCATCCCCACTTTCCTTTTTCTTTAATATGTTATTACATGAAATAATAAATGTTTCATTTGTTCATGTACGTAAATGATGTGTCTCCATTGTGATGAAATAAGTTGCGGCATTAATAACTATTTGTTGTCAATCCAATTGTTTTAGTTCTAGGTAGAAAATTTTTGAATAAACCTAATTTCATATAATAAAATACAAAAGAACAAGTGGGGATATGACATCATCAGCCCACCTAATGAATATTCATAAAGACATGCCTAGAACCTTTTCACCAGAATAATGCAAATCTTTAAAATTCAATATCTTCGTTATTTGTTATCCGATTTTGATTAAATTTCCATAATTTTGCTTTGTGAATTTTACTCTATTTATTGAGAAATAAATATCTCCACCCGGGACCATCCCTTAATAACATACAATGGAACCATTTGGCCATGGACCTATATGATTTTGCGAAGTACTGAGTATTCCACAGATCATGTGATAAGAATGTGAACAACCCAAACAAACCAAACAAAAGTATAGCTTGAATGATACAATTTCAATTACTGAAGGTCAGCAACCTACACCACATTGAAAACAACAATAGATTGTACAGGGAATCAGGGATATTAACCCTTTCAGTGTCACAGAGCCAAAAGCACCTGAATACACATGTCTGGCACAAAGGAAATAATACAGTTACATGTATTACAGTTATCCCTCTATTCACTGTTCAGACTAGAGTAATAGCTGCATGGATATCAGGATGAGGTCTTTATGAAGTCATGCCTAACTTCTAATGTCTTAGGTTTTTAATCTTAATGTAACAGTTTCTTCTTTACATAAGTTTAATAGATTGCATCCTCATCTGAATAGGCTATCAATTCATTGCACATGAAACATTCACAGGAAATTGACCTTTCAGACTGTTCAGTCACACCACACCACTGACCACAGAGGAACACAATAGAACATTGGAGAATAATGGACAACAAGTTGACCAAAGGAACTCTCGATTGTCCAGACTACAATGATTTCCAGACACATGAAAGGGTTTATGGCCCCCCATATTGATTTAGAGCGCTTTTGTTGTCTTCATAATGGTCGAACCCAACCAACCCCATCTAAACCTCTAAATCTTAACAGGCAAGTTACATGTATAAAGGGGAATAGAAAAGAATAGAGAGCTACTGATTATCTGCCAGCAGTGTCCATAGAAACAATGAAGACACTTGATGCACATGTGTTGACATACACGTGCATACAGTAGGGGCGAATACCGGGCTACATGTTCATCATAGTTCATGCCATCATGAACAATTTAATTGTTCTTTAAAGGTCAAGTCCACCCAAGGAAAATGTTAATTCTAATAAAAAGAGAAAAATCAAACTAGCATAACGCTGAAAATTTTATCAAAATCGGATGTAAAATAAGAAAGTTATGACATTTTTAAGTTTCACTTATTTTTCACAAAACAGCGATATTGCACAACTCAGTGACATGCAAATGAGACAGACGATGATGTCCCTCACTTTTTTATTGTTTGAATTATACAATATTTCATTTTCTACAGATTTGACAAGAAGTACCAACTTGACTGAACCATATAGTGTTAAACAGTGCTAATTCCACATGTTCAGGGATGAATTGATAATTGTTTCACTTTACAAATAAGGAGAAAAATAGAATATTTCATACAAAAGAAATACAGTAGTGAGTGGAAGATGTCATCAGTCTCGTCATTTGCATACCGACCAGGATGTGAATATTAACTGTTTTGTGAAATTAAGCAAAAATGTCATAACTTTCTTATTTTACATCCGAATTTGATGAAATTTTCAGTGTTATGCTTGTTAGATTTTTCTCTTTTATTCGAATCAAGGTTTTGTTAGGGTGAACTTTAACCTTTAACAGTTTAATTTGTGACTCTGTTTATTGTTAGAAATGTTAATTTATCATTGTAAATTATGTTCGATAATTTGTAAAAAAAAATTGTGCATTTTATTTTTATTGTAATCCTTTATGTTTGGATTTGAAATCAATAAAAATAAACTTGAAACTTGAACAATTCCCCTTTATACCCTTTCCTACCTTGTACAAAAGTGTTGAACAAGCCCGGGGGGGGGGGGGGGCAGTCAAATATATTGCTGTACACACGCGTGACCAAAAAACATGTTTAAATGGGTGTTTTTTTCAGTTTTGGACGCGAGCCGCGCGTGCACTCGTTAAGGGTATCAAAAACACAGATTTTCAAAAAAAAGGGGTAGTTTTGAAAGACTGGTCAATCGCAGGGTAAAACGTACATGTATTTCATATGGTATGTTTTTTTTTTCCAAAGCTATTTTTTAAACACTAGCCAAACGTGTATTGTATTAATAGGGTATGTTTTTTTCCCCCAAGCTTTTTCCCCGGGGTCATATTCTGGCGACAACTTGTTTAGGGGCCAAAAAGGGCAAATAAAGCCTGCGAAAAACTTGTTTAATTTGCACACAGAGAAAAACTCGTTTAAAGGGGGTGTTTGGAAATAATTTAGCCATGCGTGTGTACAGCAATACATTTGACTGCCCCCCCCCCCCCAGGTGAACAAGCCTCAATTAAGCACTGATTATTAGGCCCTTGAATTAATCCAATCACATTAAGCCATAGGATGCCAATCAGGGGGGGGATATATTGGGACAGGGCAATTTAGCCCCCCCCCAAAAAAAAAAAAAACAAGTGGAATGCCTCTGGCCGTCTCACCTGCATCACGCGATTCAATATAGCAGCAGTGCTGATTTTGAAAACTACTATAACTCGCACAAGATGTTCAGTGATACTTGGTTACTCGTATTTCCACGTTTTATGAACTAGACCAATACACTTATAGAGATATGATGGCAATTCAACAAATACCCCCGACGTGGCCAAAGTTCTTTGACCTTACATGACATTTGACCTTGATCATGTGACCTGAAACTTGCACAGGATGATCAGTAATACTTGATTACTATTATGTCCAAGTTTCATGAATCAGATCCATAAACTTTCAAAGTTATGATGGTAATTCAACAGATACCCCCAATTCGGCCAAAGTTCATTGACCCTAAATGACCTTTGACCTTGGTCATGTGACGTGAAACTCATGCAGGATGTTCAGTGATACTTGATTAACCTTATGTATAAGTTTCATGAACTAGGTCCATATATTTTCTAAGTTATGATGACATTTCAAAAACTTAACCTTAGGTTAAGATTTTGATGTTGATTCCCCAACATGGTCTAAGTTCATTGACCCTAAATGACCTTTGACCTCAGTCATGTGACATGAAACTCAGGCAGGATGTTCAGTAATACTTGATTAACCTTATGGCCAAGTTTCATGAACTAGGTCCATATACTTTCTAAGTTATGCTGTCATTTCAAAAACTTAACCTCAGGTTAAGATTTGGTGTTGACGCCGCCGCCGCCGTCGGAAAAGCGGCGCCTGTCTCACTCTGCTATGCAGGTGAGACAAAAAAATGATCATGAAAGCCCTGGAAACTAAATTTTAAATAAAGAGCCCTGAAAATCTCTATCAATTGCAATGTTAAAGCTTATCCAATGTTGCAGGTTTAGGCAGTAAGTTGTATTAAAAAAGTAGCCCCTGAAAATAACAAAAAAATAATAATTTTTTGGCTGTTGCCAATTTAGCAGTGGATCTGAATTTAATATGGGTGGATTACCGGATTTGCAATCATACATTGTACAAAAGTTCTACAAACATACATAGATTTACATGAGAAAGTTAGATCCAGAATCCAGATTCATCTGGGCCTACGTGCTGGTGAAGTACAGTGCCTATGTACAATACAAAACACTGTCACCAGTCACCACTGAACTGACATCTGTGGAAATAAGGACTTCCTGTGTCAGGTCCTCTAAAAACAAACACTGTTGATTGATGACCAATTTTCCCTCAAATACATGTAGAGTAGGGGAGATTGGGGTTAGTTGGAACATTTTTGACAAAAATGGCTGTAAAGTCCAAATAGATTTTATTCAAGAAACAATCAATATATCAGCTTAAAGCATAGTATCTATAAAGGGCTACAGATGTACCATGGAGTTATTACAGAAATCCACCTTGAACAAGACCATCTCAAGTGTTCCAACTTACAATGTACCACATATATACAGTACAGGGTAAGATGGAACGTGGTATGGCCTGGGGTATTAAAGTTGGAATGCTGCATGGCAAATTAAGAATTGTACTAAAACTACTGCTTTAGCCTATTTGCTTATTTCTTTCAAGTTCAAAATATTAAAGGTGTGTATTCTGATTTGTTGAATTTTATGTTTTCTATTACACATGATATACATGTACAGCCACTCACGCAAGCACTGTGTAGTAGAATTCTGCATATTTGTGTGAATTTGCTTTTACAAGCTTAGCTATTAGTGTATCAGCAATTTCATGTACATGTACTTCTGCACCAAATTTACATGACATTGATCGGATAATTATTTATACAATGTAGTTTATTGAACTGTAATATGGATATGAAGGGAAAGGGAATTTGATAAGAAAATTAAGTAAGAGTAATAACACATTTGCATTGTCTGATTTTCTCAGAATTATAAAATATGGTAAAAACAGCAGACTGTTGATTTGTAGCTGCCCGACTTTTTCCCAGAATAAATCAAAAGAAAATATATATACATTTGGTGTACAACATTTACAATACGACTCTTTACAACTGCAAGGAAGGTTTATGATAAAAGGTGATATTGCAGCAAAAACAACTGATTTTGGCAATATTTTTGAAGTTATTTGTGCATACGTGTACTAGTACACTATACAAAGTCTGATCATTTTTTGTGATGTGAATTAATTAATAAAAAGTATTGACCTTAAGATTTTTTATCTTTCATTCTTTGCATTACGTTTATTTTATTAGTGACCACTGAACACCACAATACAATTGCAGCATGTATGGCATAGTGATTAGTGAGTATACAAGCCAGAGGAAAACTAATTATATTTATCCAACGTACTATCTAACCACACAATAAATCTGCAAACAAAAGAGGCAAAATCAAACCAGTATTCATTTCATTTAAAAAATCAAAAAGAAGAAAACATAGGGTCTAACGTTAGACCTACTCTAGATCTAGAATCTAGTCGTTAATAGAAAAATTACACTGTAATTGTAGTACTACCAGTCTAAAACTCTGAACCTTGATTTTACCTGGAGGCTTTATAGCCAAAAGGCTTCTAGAGAGTAAAAATCATTTACTAACGTTTGCTTACTCTCCACGAAGCCAGGAATTCCTTCCCATTCATCTGCACGCACCGCCCAAAAACCTGAAACTTTCGCCCCCGAGATTTCTACTTTCCTTCTAAAAGATCTAGCCCTAAATCATGTACATGGGATACAAATTCATTTCCGACATGTCTACGCTATTGATTTTATTTTTAACAAGAATTCATCAATAAAATGAGAAAAATATTATGAAAAGACGGAGGAGATTTGCCCGATGTTTACGCAGTCATCTTGTTTCCTATTGTTCTTCCCCAACGTTGGGGAAGAAAGTTTCAGGTTTGTGGGTGGTGCGTGCATATGAATGGGAAGGAATTCCTGGCTTCGTGGAGAGTAAGCAAACGTTAGTAAATGATTTTTACTCTCTAGAACTAAGGCTAAGCCTCCTGCCGTCCTGGCTATGGAGGCTGGAGCTTTACATTCAATGCCTAGATTGAAGTTCACTCCATAATCCAAATACAGTTGACTCTCCAACTCCAAGCAATGATACTTTTTTCCTAAAATAATTTGTATTCTGTCATGTAAATTTCTTAATATCGGATGACGGATCACTCAGTGAAAGACCATACAGCCAGATTCCCATTGCATGTGCAATCGGGCAAGGCCGGGGGACACGCCTACTTACCTATCCGATGATTTGCCCGTGACGGGGTGGAGAATCGTCTGGTTGTCTTCCATATCCACACAGCATTTCGTCTGCAATTCAACCTCTGAAACACAAACAAACGTTCATAAATCATCATAAATCAACCATACCATGTCAATTTATCACCACACAAACATATGGTACATACTTTTGCCAGTAACATAAAACAACATTTATATGTTTTTCATTCATTCGACTTTCATCAGAACTTACCTCGACGATTGAATGGCCGAACACGCACTGCAACATTTACTTTGGACATGGTTGCAATTTACAGGTGGTTTTTCACCGATTAAACGTGATTCTCCTGAGCTACTTGTCAGAATATTCCACTCTGATACCTTCCATAGAATAATATCCTGAAATAGTCCCAATCACTTGGTGAAATATGTCATAATCCAAGCTCGCCTACAGCCCTGGTAGTTCTCAGCACAGGACAAGAGAAACAGCGACAATGTAAATACATTGACAATCAGCAGCGCAGCCGGTCGATCGAATTCGCGAAATCTTTGGCGGGACAGCTAGCCAGCTCCGCGATCCGGTGGTGGTGGTGCGATATACCGGCGCGGCGATGCTAGCCACGGAAATTTCCTTGGCCGGCTGGCTCGATATCTTTTTTGTACTTGTGTTGACATTATAATGCAGATGTCGCAAGCTGGCGCTAACACAAAATGTGAAAGGAACAGACAAGGATCTGGGAGCGTTTCATCAACATTTTTGTCCGACAAGATGTCAGATCCGACAACTTTCCTTGATTTTGATTGGCTAAGAAGCAGTGTTACTATGGTAACTGTCGGATAAAATAGGACTTGTCGGATAAAACGTCCGACAACCCCTTTCATGAAACGCTCCCCGGATCGAATGTTCTTGCTAGTCTGCTGGGCAAACCCTTCACTCGAGTGAAGGGTCTGAATTGCAGCCTACTCATGCCTTGTGTATGTACTGAAGGCCCTCTCGCTCAGGCAAGTTTTGTATGTGCTAGTCTATGAGTGGAGACACACTTGTTGAACAAAGTTTCAATCATGGTCTGTGCCTGCAGACTATGTTGTTGCCGTACCGCCGTATCAGGACAACACCCACTGGACAATTACCCCCGGACAACTACCCCGGACAATTACACCCCGGACAATTACCCCTGAGGACAATTATCCCCCGAGGACAATTACCCCCCGTACAACTACCCCCTGAGGACAATTACCCCCGGACAATTACCCCAAGACAAAGGGAGAGCATGTAGAAAGTCATACGACGGCCGCACGTTTGACGTAAGACGAAGTACTCTCGAGTATCTTATACTCAAACGAACGCCGTAAGAAAACCGTAATAAGTGAGCTCGATCTGCAAATCTTTACAAAACCTAGAATTCGTTCGAAAGCATGGTACAATCATAATTTTATGTCACCGTAGCGGAAGATCATTAGTTTTGGCAATCTTTTTTCTTGGCTCGCCGTATACGGGCCACCGGAAGATGTTATTGAAGCTTTTTACATTGCATACCACAATGTAAATGTCGCGAAGCTCATACTGCTACGTACCTCCCGTGCGTTCAGACGTGGTAAAATAGATCGAGGGGAGGGGGGGGATAAGAGATTTGAATGAAAATATACAATTATGTATAAAGTGATACAATGGATTTCGTTGTTGTTGTTGTTGTTGAAACGCTGAATAGAGAATCTTTTAACGGGAACGGGGCTTGAACTTCGTTTGGAACAAGCTGATCAGCTCGACGTACGCGATGCAAATCATGCATGCATGATAGTTTGTCTTAAGGTTGTGTAAACAGAGTTATTATCATAATTTTTTTTTTCTGTTTTTTTTTATTTCCCTCCGATAGGGCATATATTTGCATAAACAATTTAACAATGATATAAATGTTATAATACAAAGCATATCATACACACATAGTATAATTTTGAATACTGCCTACAGGTCGTTTCAAACAAAAGGCAACCGATATACCGAGAGTGGCCATGCCCTACGCCCATCCGTTCCACCGCCGACACATGCAACACCAAAAACAAATGAGCACCACACACACGGCCCCTTCAACAATAATTGATCACCTCTCACCCGAAACACACTGCATATTCATCATGAAAATATGTTTACATTAAACAGAAATACATATCAAGGTCCGGAAATCTTATTACAAAATGACAAGTATTTTTTCAAAATTTACCAATTTTTTATCAAATTTATGTGTGTTGTTTTCCATAATACTAATTTGCCTCTCATTTTTGTAACATTTTCTTATATATTGTTTCAATTTTCTCAAATGTATAGGTATGGTCTTTTTCACACGAGCAGAGTATATACTTGTTGTTTCGTCCAAATTAATAAACAATTTAAAGCATCGGGTTTTTTTCTTCTATGAAACCAAACAAAACATGTACAGCAGTAAGATTTATTCTAAAGCTTGTTAAATTGTATAACCATGGCAGTCTGTAAATCGTTCCCAGATAAGATTTACCACATGACATTGATAAAAAAAAATGGACAGCGTTTTCTTCTTCCCTTCCACAAAAAGAGCATTTTCCGGGAGCATTTTGCATCTACAATTATTTTCATCTTTACAAGATCCTTATTCAAATATAATATCTTATTTAGTAGTCGGTACTGAAAGTATCTCATTGTAGTATAAGTTGGACATCGAAACATCATTTTAAAATAATTGTTCATATCTCTGATGTCCATCGAAATGCCATTGACAAGCCATCTATTAATCATAATTTTCTTTTAACATGATACAATATATACATGTCTACATCCTTTTTTTGTCCTTCAGTAAATGAGAGATATAACCAGGGCATAATGGTTCATTAGATTTCATATTACACGTATTCAACTGAGCTTTATACATTTAATAATCTGACATAGGGCATAATATTGAAGAAACTGAATTTTGATTGAAAATCTTTTTTCACACTCTTGTCTTTCAAAAAAGTTTTCCCTTTTCATCTAATAAATCGTTGATAAATCTAATGCCTTTGTCCCACCATTCCTTCAAGAATATACCTTTTCCACCATTTTTACATCAGAATATACCTTAAAGGGATAGCCGGTCAAAAAAGAGAAATACACTGAACATTTCGAATAAATGAGGAAACTATTATAAAGATTTCCTTCGAAAAACTGTTTTGGACCATGAGTGATAGTTTAGTGAAATATATATCCCCTTTACCCCATTCTAATGCATAATGGTTAGTTTCGGTCATTTTCGCTCATTTGGTTTACGTAGCAGACGATGCTAGCCTGCTAGTATATAGTATACTTACAAAGACCCTATTAAATCAAAATCAATTTCGGACTCGATATTTGCTTCCTCAAACTGTAGCTATATTATAAATATCAGAAGGCAAAGCTTTATAGTACAAGAACATTGTTACTTTCGACATTAAATGCGTTAATTAAGTTTGATTGGACTGTATTAATAAATTGTTTTAAATAAAAAGGGTCTCGGAACGGAAACTATCATACGTAATAGTCATGTGACGTTGTACACAGAAAATAATATGCCATGTTCTGCATGCTCGATCTTAAAGTTTGGGAGAAAAATAAGATGTAACCATTATACCAGTCATAAATTATTATACATCAACATGTAGGTAATTTATTTAGCATTGAGATGACGATCAATCTTTACCTTTTTTACCCTTAGGGATATTCCAGTGGGAAAACAAAGGTGCCAGCGTCTCGAAAATATGGGTGGTTTTAAACCGTTTGCCATAGCAATGGACACTTTCAAATGAACAGCGAGACGTTAATAGTGAATTAATTGTAATAATATTTACATCAAATTAATGGAATTGGATAAATTTTTCACACTATTATCAATCTGGTATGAGATTAATAGTTATAAAGATATACCCGGATTTCTGCAATATTACGTTCATGAAAACCACTGTTCCCTGTGTTGAAGCTGTGTGTGGGGACTTTCGGATACTCAAAATACACGCGACTAACCATTATGTACTAACGGCTTCAAAAATGTATACATTAATGAGAAACTTTGACAGTATTCTTCTTATCCAAGACAGTTTCAAAGCTCTAGAAAAGTGTCCAACATCGATCATTTTAAGTCCACCATTTTCATAGTTACAAACAATTTGTTTCCTGCTTATTTTGTCGGGTTTCCCCTTCCATATATAAATTTGTAGAAAGACACATTTACTGATTCTAGAAGATGTTCGGACGGATTTGGAATAGACATGAATAAATGATTGAATTGTGAAACAAGCAATGATTTGACAAGGATTACACGACCAAGTACAGAAATATTATGCTTTGACCAAGATATCATTTGTCTTTTTAGTTTATCAAATACTCTTGAAATCAGGGAGATTTTTCAGATCAATACAGAAATCGATTCCTAAATATAACGAATTTCATATTAATCAACGTTATATCAGTCCCAGGCAAATCAATCTGAATAGTTTTTTTCAGAGACCCGGATATTTGCGTTTAAAGATATTGTTTAACTCAGTGTGAGCAGCCGATTTGAAAAATTCTCAAATCAAGATGAAACATGTGTACAAGTGCATGTATTAGAACTAATAAACCCTGAAAACAACCATTATTGAGAATGAAAAGCTAAAACTACAAGGCAAACCCCGATTTTGTAAATAGGCGTCTTATAGACGCCTAAATAGTACACATAAGTGTATGGGATGATAAGATGGTGTTTTCGGTCACTTTATATTTCAATTTTTGAAGCACTAAATAATTATTTTCGAACGCAATTTTTTCTGGGCTTCATTTTTGTAACATATCACAGACACAGGTGACAAGTGTGACCTTCTAGCTCATATTTTTTAAAAGTCAAACCAATGTTAACCAATCACTGTTAACTAAGCTTTAAACCAGAACATTTCGAGAACATGTCTATAAGGTCTAGTGCATTATTATCATAATAATTATCTGGCGCGCACGAAATATCTGTAGAGTGGAATTCTCTACTTAATCAATGGCAAAATTAGGGAGGTTGGGAGACTTCTATTCAAACTATACGACCCGCCATTGTTTTGGTACACTTGCGCCGGCGGCTGTAGCTCAAGCAGCTATCTTCCAGCGCTCGGCATTTAAAGGAATAAATCCCTGCCAGGTATACCCATTCACCTTACCTGGATTAAGTGCAGCACAATGTGGATAAATTTCTAGCTGAAGGAAACTACGCCAGCATGGCTGGGATTTGAACCCACGACCCTCTGTTTCAAAGTCCGGAGACTAATCTACTGGGCCACAACCATGAACGCTCCAGCGAGTCTATGATATCGTTATCATTACCCTGCATGCTTTAGGACTGCTACCTTGATCGGGCACTCCAAGGGGATAAGTTCCTTTTTTTTTCTTCTTTTTTTTTTACACTTGACAACCTCCTTTTCTGTTAATTCCCCAACTCCGCCCGATTCCCTGGATGTGGGGCCCACGCAATGTCTTACCCCCTCCCAGTCATGGCTCTGCCTCTCTGGAAAGGCCCCGAGTATCGGGCAACTATAGTGACCCACCAATCAGGGGCGGATCCAGGATTTTCCAAAAGGGGGCACATTTTCCCGATGAAAATTTGACAAGCAAAAAAAAAAAGAAAAAAAAATGTCCTCATTTTCAAAGCGGGGGGGGGGGGGGCACACGTCACTTGGGTAAAAACGGCCATATACATTAAGAAATGATTATGGCTCTCAAGGGAGGGGGGGGGGCACATATCCGCCACTGTAATGGTGTATAGATGGGGATTGGGGCCATGGTCCATTTAGGCCTACGCATCAAAGAAATCTTTTCCATGCGTTTGCAAGAATTAACAAAAACTGCCGGCTTTTAATTATTTTGTGATATTATCTAGGATGGAAGTTACTACAAAGCATGTAGATCCAGTTCAAGATCACTGCCTATATAAAAAAAATGTCGAAAATATTTATTTTGATACTTTTCTTGAAAACCAATATACGCGTTGGGATGTGAATGGGTGTGCGGATCTATATGTGTGTGTGGGCGTGATAGTATTTTTCTCATTTACTTTCAATACTAGTTTATCAATGTCAATAATTTTTCTTTCCTCAACTTTTTCTGCTTTTTTTGATGTTTTTTTTTCAGGGGCCCGTGGCCCTTGAATTAAGCGTTACTTCGGCTATGGGGCCCAAAACCTAATCATGTCTTATTTTCATGTCATGTCATGTCTTCTCTCTTTTTTTTTTGGGTCAAAATGCCCGGTCAAAATGTGTAATATATATTTTCTTTATTGATTTGAATTAATTTGAAAGGACTTGAACTTAATTAAAAAAAGAAATTCACGACCATAAGAAAAAAAAAAGATAGAAAAGGAATTAAAGAAAAAGGTGAAATATGATAACATTCTCATACGTCAAAGTCCCGGGGTCAAAATCAATCTCATAATTAGATATCCTTATGAAAAAGGTTTTTTTCTTCTTTTTTTTTTGTCATTACGCCACACGGACCCTACATCATGTTTATATACAGGTTTGGGCAATTTTTCCGATAGACCCCGAGAATATGAATGTATTTTGTCATTCCTTCACCTAAGACACTACCATATTTGGATATTTAGATTTTCTATTCATTTCGTCTATCTGGACCCAGCTGATTGCGTATTGCCCTCTCTCCAAACTGTATCCCACAATGCACATTTTGTTTCCGAAACTTTATTCGCTGATGCAAGAGGAAGCCGCTCAGAATGTGAAATGGGTTGATGGCTTTGGTCTTGTGTGTGGTGCACGTGGGACAGCGAATTTCATTATCTACCATACCATACTTCCGGGTTTTCGACCACTCCCACAAATTTACACGGCTCGTCTGGTTGACTTGATATTCCCAGTTCCTTGTCGGATTCGTGATTCTAAAGAGGTAAGTATTACTACTATATTTTTTTGCTTCAAAGTCTAGTGTTTTGAAATTTTCTAATGATAGGGTTCTGGTCTTTCTACCGCAGACATTGCTGGCACTCTCTGTGGCTGCGGGACTGTGTGAGCATGGTGAGCCGCGCGAGTACGACTACGAAGTACGAGCTGGCATGGCTGGGTTCTGGGGAAGCCGAAAAACTGGGTCGGCGACGGGATCTCGACTCGAGGTGGCACTCTCCACGGCCCACTGCGGCTCAGCTCCCGGTGCGGCGGCACCGCGCTGCGCTGTTCCCCTCAAAATGTGCAACTGCAATTTTGATTTTTGCAAACTACATTTCCACACATACGAGCTTGAGCTCAAGCCCGCTCAATCTTTTTTGCGTGAGTGTGTAGATCGATCGATCCTTTTTTTTTAGGTGCCGACAGAAATTTTTTAAATTTTATGCCTTGAAAAAATAAAATATTTCACACAGCCCGTGTATGAAAATTTGTCACATCTGACGGGAAATAGCATTAAATATTTTTATTTTAGGTGTCTCCTTTACTAATGCAAACCTTTTTAAAAATGAATAGATTCCACCGAAAAAAAGAACTCACATAATTATTATCGCAAGACGATCACTTTCCAATCATGGCCACACGCGCGCCAGCACAGCTCAGCTGCGCACCGCAGCAAGCAGGGCGAATGTTAACCCCCGTGCGCTGGTTTTGCAAATCGGTGCATCGAAAAAAAAATACGTCGGCCGGCCGATTCGTTTGGTTCACACAATCAACCATTAAAATAAACAGTAATGTCCAACTTGACTACTACTTACTTGATTTACTTGATTTACATTGCCCCCAAAATGAAACCGATTGTGTAATTATGATGCCTATTCACCATTAATTTGAAGTTTATTTCGATCATAGTTCGAGTCTAACTCGTCTGCTCGTGCGGAGATAATTTATGCACGATGAATTCATGAATGGAAGTCATCGCCATCGATCGTGCATGCGCAGTACTGTGCTTTAATCAAACAAGAAAATGGCCGGAAAATTGACACGATCAACGCAAAATAAACCTTGCTTTCATGAACAATATTAAATATTATCATGACCATAGAACATTATTTAATCGTAATATGCTACAATAATTTGCATATGATAATCATTTAATGAATTTAGAGCTTGATGTGAAACGTTTGTATTTCGTTTCAATTTTCAATGACGGACATCACATGACGATCGACTTGAGTGAGTGCACTTGTCTAAAAAAATATTTATCACATCAGGATTGATTCTCGAACATTGTCAACATGCAGAAACTCTTTTCAAGATCGTAATATCACCATATAATAACATTTTACATGACAAAACAGAGAAAATTGCATTTTATATTTCCCCATTAATTTAAAGCTAAAATGTGCCCAACTTTGGGCTCTGATTTCATGAATGGAAAATATGTCGTACGTCATCGAACGCGCATGCGCATTGTGCTTCTTTTCTCGGAGCTTGTCCAGAGATGGAATAAGAATAAAAATAATGCCAGTAGGCCTATACCCAGTTGTTGTGTGTCCGGACAGGTTGTGTGTCTACAATACTATTACTACTTCCATATGAACATGACATTCTTTGCTGACATTGTCAATATTTTTAGTATGGCCATAAAATCTTATTAAATCGTAATTATTTAACATCCAATAATAATTTATATGAATTTAGAGCTCGATCCGAGCACGAGACATTCGTATTTATTTCGATTGCATGCTCCTGTGTCTAAAATAAAAATGGATTATCATATCAGGATTAATTCTCGAACATCGTCATAACTCATATTCCACAATCTTTGTTCGCAATCGTTATATCAGCATTGAATACCAATTCAAATGACCATCCAGAGAAAATTACGTATTTATTCCCATCAATTTGGAGCGCGTTTTGGATCCAACTACCCCGCCAACTACACAATCTCAGGCAAGTTACAGCGCTCTCCGCTGGCAAGCACGCCTGTCGTTTCGGGAGAGTGAGTGTACGGGGCTGCTGACGGGGCTGGTGTGTGCGAGTCTGGGCTCGAATGCTAGTTGACCGAAAATCATTCTGATCGACTCTGCGTGATTCATGTCTTTAATATTGTTTCATTTTAAACTTATATGTTGTCATCTGCAAATATCATTTTTAAAGATATTTTGGGAAGAATTCTGCATTGGTCCCCGGCTTTTTTTGTGTTTTGTGATCATGGAAAATACAAACGAACTTTGCTCTGTCATCTGCTTGTGCACTCAGCCAGCCAGGGCGTCAGTGCGTGCATAGCGCATCGCGCGACGGCCAGAGCAAAAAAAAAATGAGTCGATATTCCCCGCCTTCAAAATTCGATGCGTCGATGTTCGATCGAATTAAAGCTGTCGAACACCGGTTTTCAAAATAATCGATATGACTCAGGCTTAGGGACCGTATTTTTATTATTGAGGTCCGTTCGCATGCAGGAGAACGCTGGACAGTTTCAAGAACGGGTTCCGACGATTTGTGGGCGTGGCAATGAACTTGTGGGTGTGGCAATGAACTTATCGGCGGAACGAAGCGGAATGGTGATCGGCGGAATGCAGGAGAATGGTACCCAGTCACATCCTGGCGTCAGAGATGTGAGAATCGCGGAACGAAGCGGAATAGGACCTAGTCACAGCGCACGAGCAAAACTGGTGCGCCGAGGATCTCGGCGCCGGCCGGTATAGAATGCTCGCTCAGCTTAGCTCTCAAGAAAACAGCGGCATGGGTACAAGTGCGCTTGCTTTAATTTAATCTAGAAGTAAATTATCAGTTGATGCTTTACCACCATTATCAATATCCTTTCTTCCCTTATTCCCTTTCTCGTGCATGTGATATGTGTGACACTTGACTGAGGCCCGTATTTTGTTTTGGATTCGAGTACTAGTATGGAGGCGAAGTGTGTTCGAACATCCAACCTCCATGGTTCAAAGTAACTACCGGTAGTTGTGTCGCGTCGGACGTGATTTTGGTTGGTTGATTGATATTATTTTTTGCAGAGGGGGGGGGGGGGGGGGGGGGGGGTCATTAATTGTTTTTCTCCCATTGCCTGCATTGTGATATGAAATGATTTTGTTACAATTATTTTCTGCATTTGATGAATCATTGTATGCCTTTCTTCAATTATTATTTTGACATGAATTCATGAATTCTAGATTTACTGTACTCCAACGGGTATGAATTGAATTAATTACCGTAAGATGAAAATACGAATTGGAATATAGCGAAATTCCATAAAGATTTGACCCAACATACCGGTACTAAGAATATCTGGCTTCCAATGCCTAGAAATGGGCCACATCACGCGTCTTCCAAATGAGTGCCAGTTGGTAAACTGTCATAAAGTCATTTTCATAAGGTGTTAATTATTTTGAAGTCCACCTATATGTTTTAAGCAACCTCATAATAGAATAGCCTTTAATTAAAAAAAAACCCAAAACAAACAAACAAACCGTTCGGCAGGAGGCAAGGTCATGCAGGGCGACCTGACGGAGGGAGAGAGATTAGAAGAGGGAGACGGGTGGAATCGACTAGAAGTGGTGTGATTTATTGATTAAAAAGTGAACTTTTCTGATTTATTATATTTTGTGTGTGTGTGTTGGGGGGGGGGGTGACTGAGGTTGACCAACGAGTATTAGACCCTTGTACTATTTTCGTTAAAACGTAGTCCAACACAACTGCAGGCAAAAAAAGGCTATCTACGTATAACTCGACAATGAAAAAAACACCAAAGAATAAGTAATTTCACAGAAGGTTTAATGGCAATTTGACAGATTTATTAATTTCCTGATAGCATACATTATCCCATCAAATGACAATGTGTTTATTTTTTTCAACTGTTGAACATGTCGCTCACAACCCATGAACGAGGCATGAAGACGGCATATCATATATCAAGCCATTTTCCAGTATAATCTGCTCATCCCCACTCTCTTTCTCTCTCCCATCCCTCCATGGTTTGGAGATCGAGAGGCTCTTGTAATCACCTTTGCATTACTAACTTACGCTCCAGTGGGACTTAGAATTTGCACAAAAGACTACTCTGGGATATCGGAGGTTGACTAGAATTTTGTCAACCTGGGGGGGGGGGGGGGGCTGGGGTTCATAGGCTTATTTTGTCTTACATGTAGAAATCAATTTACATCGCCAGAATGTAATCCAACGAGAATAGGGGAACGGAGCTTTAAGAAAAGATTCCTTCGTGATATTAAACAAAATTATTTATTCCTTGATAGCAAATTTAACGTTTCTAGTAGTTCCAGCATAATTTTTATGAAGACATCTCGAGTGGGAATTTCCACCCCGGCCCCCTCTCTCTCCCTCTCTTTAATACATCTTCAGCTCGCCCCTTGGAGTACGGCTGGGGGTGTGTATTGACGCAAAAACTCTTCCACACTCCGTCATGAAAAAGAGAATCAATGATACAGGTTTGTGTCGAATGAACAAAACAAAAATAAACATTATTCGGCCGATCGGTCAGACCATAGATAAGCATAGCAACATACATTTAACAATACTAAATCATATTCAAGAAATGCATGCAAATGAAAAAAAAATTGACAAAGCGTCACTCAATTATTATGACAGCAGCAGCCGGGGGGTACCCATTCTGCTGTGTCCGAAATTCGTCGAAAAGTCAGTTATAGAATTGATCATATTCTGTCAAATGAATCTAAAACTTCGAGATAATATATTCAAAACGCGACAAAACCCGAGTGATCACAATGAGAGGTGAAGAGGTGGGGGGGGGGGGGGGGTACGTGAGATCGAGTATCAACGAGAAATTAACCCCTGCGAGTGTGCTCCACATGCATTACTAATAGTATGCATTACACGTATCGTGTGTGTGTGCATACAGCATGCAAAGCTGTGTATACGCGCTCTATCTATAAATAGAAAATATGAATACTAATTAGGTGAAATCGTACATGCGCGTACACCGTATACGTGCATGCTATGATTGCATACATAAATGCATACACGTAGATATTCTATATGGAGCTAGGGCCAGGGGTTTGATTTTAGTGCCCATGTATATATGGGCATGGCCTGCATGTATTCGCCCTAAATTTAATCATCTATTATATTTTGTGTTACCCTCATACACTACATTTCCTAGTTTTGCAATAACCAAGACGTGCCATTTCACTAAATAAGACCTTTGTATATTTTCCCTTTATTCATTCATTGAATTAATTAGCTTAATGCAAGTTTTATTACCCCTAAAACTGACACTAAATAATGTTCCTGTATGATGGGGTGTCCAAACTTCGCGCACTTTTCAAAAATATTCATCAGGCAGATTTTTTTTCACAAAATATTCATAATTCATACAAAAAGAATTCAAGAAATAGTTACCACATTGACGGCAAGATCGTAAAGTATAAAATCATGGACGAAAATGTGAAGTAGGTCAAGGGCTTTCGCCGGTATCGCGATCTCAAAATTCTATTCCGATCGGTGAACATGGCGAATGCGCGCTGTGCTGGAAAACCGTTCAGAAAAAGTGTGACCTAACTTCGCGGACCAAAGTTTTTGTGGAGATTTAAACAGAAACTCAAGCTGAAAAAGTGAAAAATTTATATCAGATTGATGGCAAAATGCTATAGAATCGGTTAGTACCATATTTAACTGACATTTTTGATGATTAATGCTTGCAAAATGGTGATATCGTGATGCTTGTTGAGAATATCAGATTTCTTCAAAACGGGCGCTAACGGCGACAAATTTGCCGATCTTTTGCCAATATTTTCATGAATACTGAACTCATCCTAAAGAAACTTACACCAAAGGGTAATTTTAGGTCGCTTTTCACATTGGTGATGTCAGATTTTAAGGATATTGGCTAGTTTTTTAGATAATGACCGTCCGCGAAGTATGGACACGCGCGAAGTTTGGACTCGCTGCCATAACATGATCATTAATTTATGCATTCTGCTCTTGCTTCGCTCTCGCATTATTTATTTGAGGCTATATTTTTTGGGAGGGCAGTTAAAATCTCAAATTTTCATAAGACATAACAAAAAGCCTTATATGCTTCCCACTTGATCATTAATTTACTTTCTTAGACTTTCTTTAATTAATGCACTGTATGCACAAACGTATTCATGTTTACCGTTTTTCAATGCATGTGAATAAATATGATTTAGAATTTATATTTCATTAATCAGGAATGTTGCACGAACAGTCCATCTACATTTCAACCTTCATTCATCGTCACTCCTGTATAATTGGAAAATATGTCAAATGGTTCAGTTGTCATTTTAAAAGATGTAAAACTAAAATTAAGGACAACCAAGGGCCTTAGGCCCTATCTTTATTTGCATACTTGTTCTTATTGATTTAATTCATTTTCGATTCTTGTGAGATCTCATTTCATACCATTATCATTGTTGCCATTATTACACGATGGATCATTGGTCTTAACTAAGGCCCGTCGATGGATCATGAACTAAAGGCCCGACGAAGGATCATTGGTCTTTTATAAGGCCTGACGAAGGATCAGATTGCCATTGATAAAGTAAGTACATGTACCAAAGGGTGGGGGGCTGGGGGTGACATTTGTGTAATAAGAATTCACGTACGTTTTAGGGGGCAAGATGGCATATAAAGGGCAAGATCTGGAAGCTTGGAGCGCGCGATCATGAACATCATCAAAATTTTAAACTGTCTCCCGTCTCTCCTTTATAATATACGTACTGAAACTAAGTTACGGGGGCTTGCCTCTCATACAAGCTTTGCTTTTCTTGGCAAGCCCCTCCGTTCTGTTTTATATAGTCATTATAGTCAAAGTTACTTTAGTTCGCATTAGTTCTCATTGTTTATACCTTACTCCGATTTATGTTGTACTTCAAATTTGACTATGTATTGTTTGATTTTGTTGTGCTTTGTGAACGGAAAATGAATAAATCTAAATCTAAATCAAAATGGAGATTCACGATCGACAGTAAATTATAATTGGGGGGCCGGGGGGGGGGGGCGGGGGGGGGGGGTATGATAGCGCAGGCCTGATCCCCGGCCCCTATAAGATCGGAGGGTCGTTAGTCGTAAAAGTAGAGGGTCGTATCGTTCGTTTAAGGACAAGCCTACCCCAACTAAAAAAAATATTTGAAAAAAGAGAAAAATCTAAAAGCATAACATTGAAAATGACATCAAAATCGGATATAAAATAGTTATGAAATTTCAAAGTTTCGCTTAATTTCACATAACACTTGTATGCACATCCTGGTCGGTATGCAAACGACGAGACTGATGACGTCATCCACTCACTATTTCTTTTGTATTTTATTATACGAAATATGAAATATTCTAAATTTCTCCTCATTGTCAAGTGAAACAGTGATCAATTCCTCCCATGTGGAATTTGCATTGTTTATTACAATATGGTTCGGTCAAGTCGGTCAAATCTGTAAAAAAAAAAATAATTATTGTATAATTATTCAAACCATTTAGTGAGTGATGGACATCATGGACTGACCCATTTGCATGTCACCGAGTTGTGCACATCACCGTTTTGTGAAAAATAAGCGAAATTTTAAAATACCACAACTTTCTTATTTTACATCCAATTTTGATGAAATTTTCAGTGTTAGGCTAGTTTGATTTTTCTCTATTTATTAAAATCAACATTTTGCTGGGGTGGACTTCACCTTCAATAATAAGGAAAGGAGTGTCGCTAAACAAATAGTAGAGGGTCGCCGGTCATAAGAGTGTCGCTATAAAGTACGAGAAGACTGTTACATAGTCATCATCATGTTAAAGGGGGTCGCTATTCATAATCAAAGAAGAGGATCGCTAGCATACAGTTATAACATGGAAAAGCTTAGCTAGGTTTAATATTCATAAGGGTCGCCAGTAGTAAAACATAGACACGATAGACTCGTAATATATAGTCATAACAGAAGAGGGTCGCAAGTCATTAAAGCAGAAGGGGATCGCAGGTCATTAATAGTATTAGTAATGCCAGAGGTCACCAGTCACAATATTTATGGGGGTGACTTAAACTATATTTTCCCCAATAAGACATCTCAAAAGGTCTAAGTTAATTACAAATGCAAGGTCAAAGCGCGAGCTCTTTTTGGATACTTCATTTATTCAGACCTGAAAATTTGAAACAACGCAATTGGCCGTAAATTCTTATTCATAGACTTAAAGACATTATGAAGAGAATAACTTGGCCATTGATATGAGCATTAAGAATAATTAGGGATGCACCATTAGATATCCAGGGGGGCTGGAAGTTAAAAAACAAAACTTGTTAAATGAGCAAAAAAAATCTTGACTCGCCATCAGAGTAAAAAAAAATTGGTCCACTGATAAATCATATGAAAGGGGCAAAAACTGCTCGTGCTTCGCGCTCGCATTATTCATTTATTTGAGCCTAGTATTTCGGGGGGGAGGGGGTTACTCAGTGTGTTCCTTATGTAAAGGCGCTTAAAATCTCAAATTTTCATATCACATAAAAATCGTCTTATAGGCTTCCCATCACTTGCATCAAGATATCAATCCTTTTCATTACAAAAAGTACATAGAATGTCCTGTTTGGGGGTCTAAACCTTAAAAAATAGCCCACACTTTCCGCTCATATTAGATCATGGTTACAAAACTAAGTGTTTAGAATGTCCGGTCATGAAATCGAGTTTTCAAAGGAGGTAAAAAAAAAGGTAAATTGCCGATTCGTCCATTGCCAACACATCTTCTCACGTCCATCAACATTACGTCTAACAATCATTATAGGTCAATGACCATAATGTGCTATCAACATTTAGTCTAATCACCAGTTAGTCTATGACCATTTCGTCTAACCAGTTGGATTAATACCCGTTGATTTCCATTTGTTTTGCCGAATAAACATTTTAGACCAATTGTATAAAGAAATGACTTTTGGACCAACTGGTTATTAGACGAAATGGCAATTATACCATGCGTATATTTTGACAACTGATGGTAGACAAACTTCTATTATACGAGTTGGTAATTTGACGAACTAGTATTTGACTTAATGAAATTTTTTTTTGACTAAAGCTACTTAGCGCCCCTCTTAGTATAATGAGCAGTGACCCTCTTCATTGATTATTATTAAAGGTCAAGTCCACCCCAGAAAATGTTGATTTGAATAAATAGAGAAAAATCGAACGAGCACAACGCTGAAATTTCATCAAAATCAGATGTTAAATAAGAAAGTAATGACATATTAAGGTTTCGCTTATTTTCACAAAATATAGTGATATGCACAATTAAGTGACATGCAAATGAGACAGACGATGGTGTCCATCACTGTTTTTTTATTGTTTGAATTATACAATATTTATTTTTTAAACAGATTTGGCAATAAGGACCAACCATATAGTATTAATCAATGCTAACTCCACATGTTCAGAGAGGAATTGATTGCTGTTTCAGTTGACAATGAGGAAAATAGTTCATATAATGAAATACAAAATAGTGAGTGGATGACGTCATCAGTCTTCTCATTTGCATATCGACCAGGATATTTTTTTCGTAAAATTAAGTGTAACTATAAAATGCCACAACTTTTTTTTTACATCCGATTTCGAGGAAATTTTCAGTGCTATGCTTGTTTGAATTTTCTCTTTTTATTCAAACCAACTTTTGTTGTGGTGGACTTCTCCTTTGAATAAAGATCATTATTAATTTCGTCTCCCGAAAAATTCCCTTTAAAAATGTCAAGCTCATCAGAGAGAGAAGGGAGGGGCAACGTCTTCCGTCCCAAGTGATCGCAGTTTTGCACTCGAATGGGGGCCCGGGAATGGGTGTATATTTTTTTCCTTCAAATTTACGGGGTGTGCCTCCCCCCCTCCCCCTCCTTTGATCCGTGCCTGCAATGGAATTTGTCATCTAGGGCAAAAAGATGTTGAAATAATAAAAAGTGTTCCTGTCAGCTGATGATTCCGAACAGGAAAATGACAAGCCTTCATGTTGTTTCATGTTGTTTCTTACCTTAGAATGTCCAGTGGAATCTGTTCCTTCCCCGTCGTCGAACCAGGGACGTCTGTTAGTCCCTGGTCTCATGTCCCCGGTTACATGTAAATTAATGATCCATCGTAGGGCCTGAGTTCAAGCCAAGTAGATAGGATAGAATTGGATAGTGGACAACATCCGCGAGAAAAAAAAAATCATGAACAAGGCTTATAGCTGTTTATCGTTGTTAGGCGGGTGCACGAATTCAGCCAAAACACAAAGAACGAGAAAACAGCCCCGGGCTGAAAATATTTAGATCTAGATGAATAGAATAAAATTCAGGGCCAAATGCTGAAAAGTTCATTAGAATCGGATAAGTTATTGAACTTCAACGATTTGCATCCCCCGGGTACTCTGGTGAAACAATTCTTGGCATGTCTTCATGAATATTCATTCGGTGGGCTGATTATGTCACATACTTTCCTTTTTCTTATGTCATTACATGAAATCATAATTGTTTCATTTTTCATTATGTAAATGATGTGTCTCAATTATTATGAAATACGTTGCAGTAAGAAATACATAATGCACGTAATCAGTTATCAGTCCAATTGTTTAAGTCCTTGGTAGGAAACTTTTGAATTTATAGTACACCTAATTTTCATATAATAAAATACAAAAGAACAAGACAGTGGGGATATGGCATCATCAGCCCAAGGCTAATGAATATTCATGAAGACGAGCCTAGAGCTGTTTCACCAGAATAATGCAAATCTTTAATTGTTATCTGATTTTGATCAAATTTTCAGCATTTTGCTATTTGAATTTTATTCTTTTTAGTGAAATATGTCCAGCCTGGAGCATCCCTTCAATCACGAAGGCCTAAATTGTAAATAGAGGACGTCATTTGCAAAATTGATGGAAGCGTGGCATTTAGTTTATTCTATCTTATACCTCGGTCACATTTGCTCCACGGCGGCCGTCGAGAACGGCATTTTTATTCATACCACATATGTAGCTATTCCAAAAAAATGTGACCGAGATATTAATCGTAATAATGGCAAAAAAATGTGAGGTACTAGTGATAGGCCTGGGAGTAAACATCGATTGATCGAATGGTTCGAATGGCTTGCCGCCAATCGCTAATCGATTAGCAAAATTTACACGAATCGAATGTAATCGAATTTAATCCCACCTGGCCTTCCATGCCCTCGATACACAATGTATGTTGTATGCATAGGTGTATAATAACTCTATGGTTGCATGTCTATGTGCTTAAAACAGAAAGTACACACACACAAGGAGCTGACTTGAGCCAATATGTGATTGGACATTCAATGGCCAATGAAACTTCTGGGATCGAGGTCGTGACTCCAGAAAAAATTGACCCCTCCCCATCTCTGTGTATGGGTGAGCATGGTGTGAGTGAGAGAGAGAAAGGATAGCGGTGGGAATTCTTTCACGTTTCAAAACAATGCAATCTCTTTTAGCCTCTCCCTCACACAATCAAAATAACATTCCAACACGCGCCATCACCTAATTCTAGATGTCGACTAGTTTCCCAAAACAGACCCAGTTATAGGTTTAAATGATCAGAAATTGTAATTCTGAGAGGTATTTCAATTGAAAAATATTTTGCAAAATATTTTGAACATCATGGGCAGAGTACCACATGTGAGGGTTGGGGCGAGGTATGGGCAATGAATGAAATTTTACAATAAGTAAAAAGCACCACATGCGTGTCTGTCTCAAAGAATACTTCATGAATGAGTTGTTTACAGAGATGTAAATTGGACCCAAGACTATAGGCTGATTCATTCATATGCAGGGGTGTTGCACTTGGAGGGATGCATAATACAAGGATTGATTTGGGATAGATTTTCATTGGAACAATAAAGTGAAAGTTTTAATCTAATTCCATATAGTTTCTTTTGAAATAGAAATCAAAGAGAAGGGGGAATACTTGGCTTACTTTAATTTATAAGGAACAGATGTACTCTACCCTACATCAGATGTTCAATAAT
This sequence comes from Lytechinus pictus, assembly GCF_037042905.1. Lineage (NCBI taxonomy): Eukaryota > Metazoa > Echinodermata > Echinoidea > Temnopleuroida > Toxopneustidae > Lytechinus > Lytechinus pictus. The sequence goes on along the minus strand of NC_087245.1, from coordinate 42,591,070 downwards.
TGAAAAAACCTATTCGGGAGGTCTTCACAAGTAGGTCAACTAACTATTGGCTTAGAAGACGTGATTTCCGACGAACAATCGAATGGTTCGATTGTTTTTTCAGGAACTATAAATCGAATAGTAAAATTGACATTCGTCCCAGGCCGAAACTTGTGGCTCGTCAGAGTGCCCCCCTGCCCCCCCCCCCACCCCCGTAGGTACGCTAGTGATTACGATACGTAGACTGCAAAAGAGTAATATTCAAAATTCAAAGATAAAATGCCAAATTCCAACGAGGATATACCGGTATTTTAGAGTCGGAAATTAATAGAGGAGTGATTGCATCTTGGCCTGAGCTAACAAAAGTCAGGGAATGGTAGGCAAGTTTCTTACAATTGCTTTATTATTGGTATTCGAGCCAAGCGATTGTCATCGCCTTTGAATTGATATGGATTGGGGAGCGACTACATAACAGTGCAGTACTACGAACTAGCTAGCGTCGAATCCATCGGTACTGCAGCGCTAGCTAGTGCAGTGCAGCAGGCCTGGCCTCCCGCTGAGATCTGCTCAGTGCAGTGCATGCAGAGCAGATCGGCGGATCCGGAACGAAGCGGAAAAAATTAGTGCAGTAGCGTACTACGAGCTAGCTAGCTAGCGTGGAATCCATCGCTACTGCGGCGCTAGTGCAGCAGGGCTGGCCTCCCGCTGATACCTGCTCAGTGCATGCTGTGCGTGCAGATCGGCGGAACGAAGCGGACAAAATTAGTTCTCCATCGTTCCGCCGATTTTTGGCTCCTCCCACTTTTCGACTCTGCCAAGGAGGTGGGGCTAAAATCGTCCACCGTTCCGACGCAGGATCCTGCAGGCGGATGGAGGAGAACGCCATCGATAATAAAAATACGGTCCCTTAGTTTTTACAACCTACAACTTTGAGAATTCATATATTTCACCAAAATATCATGCCAAATTTCAAGATGTTTAGAGTTGGCTGCAAATGAGATCTACTACCTTTAAGAAGAATATTATGATAAAAAGGTCCACTCGATTGCTCTTCAAATGCCCTTAATGACCAAAATATGACAAGAAACAGCTGACCTGTGCAAGCCAAACATTTTTGTGTAGTCCCATACATGCATGTGTCTCTCAAAAAAAATTGAGTTAATTTTTTTATCATTTTCGTGATTTCAAAACGTCACAGCACACAACAATTTTCCATATCACTTTGAGACAGTTTCTGTCACAATTCAATGTCAGTTTCTTTTACAATTCAACGTCATGATGACAACACTAGATTCCCTTTGACTCAGCGAGTTTTTTCATGTATTAATCTGTATTCACATTTGTTTGATCAAGTTTACAGCCTCATGTGGTGCACTGTGACACATTAAAACGTGTTGAGTCTGTAATAGTATTTACGCGCAGGTCGACAGTAGATTGCACGCGTCCCGCACGCAGAATTGTGAAAATTCTTGTTTGCCCGCAAAAATTTGGTTGCGTGCTGGAAAATATCTGGCCGCAACTCACCCACAAGGCTTGCACGGAACGATGTGACAGGGCCTTAATACGTTTTTACTAAATAAATCAAAAGGCCCTATCCCTCTTCAGTCTTTATTATTACACCACACTCAGTGTCCGTCCAGGCCTGAGATTTCCCCGATATTTATCGGGTTCCCGATATTTTTTCACCAACATAGGTGGTCTTTGAGATCGATGTAAATCCGGTATAAAATTAAGGGGGGTTAGGGTGTCTATTTTCAATGCCTTATTCGCAAAAATTGCTAGAAAATGAAGGGCACATTGCGCCCAAATTCACACAAAGTTATAAGTTCTGGCAACTTGCTGTCGTTCATTTTTATGAAAATTGCCGTCATGCATTCGAAAACTTGATTCTTCAACGGCTATTTGAAGTTTAATCGCACACGGTCAGTATTGATCATGGGCGCTGCCATTTTGTATTACCCACCAGACCGTTCGCGCGTTGCAGTGGAGGAAACAGCGTGCACTCCGTGCGCGCGCGATGGCTGCATCGGCTGCATTCAATTCATGCATATGTAGGCTAGGCGCTAGGATAACCCAGGGAACTCCGGCCGCGCCCGGGCCCGCGAAGCTAAGGGGGCGGGAGCTCCCTGGGTTAGCGCTAGCCGTGATTACGGTGATTTGTCGATACGGGAGTTCTTCCGTGCGAGCGAAAAAAAAACAAGAAAAGATTGTGAAAAATTATGGCTTTTCAACGGAAATTTCTTGATCGAGGTGAAGAGGCGAGGGTGAAAGGGATTGACGCTTCAGTTCGTGAGAAATGGACTTGGAAGTGGGTTGAAAAATCAATGGATGGAAGGGTGGCAAGTGAGTGCATACCACGGTGCATACGGAAAATTGAGGAACCCGGTAAAGCTATACTGTACGTGGTGTAATAAGGAAGTCATGTACGCGAATGGCGGCTGGAGCATGATCAAGCAACACATGGCCGAATCTAAATAAAAATCATAATCTAGATCTAGATAATAAAAACATGTATCAATTATCAATTAGATTTAGTTTAGACTGATCTAGCCTCACTTATCCAATGTACAACTACAAGGTTATGAATATGATATAACCTTGTCCTCAATTAGAAACCACTGTGTGGTGAAATTGCATGAATAAGATTGTCAATGTTTGCCTGTTTTTTCTCTTGATAGAATGGATAAATGTTTGATTTTTTTGGTTCAGTCAGATTTTACTACACAATTATTTCATTACAAAATATGCCTTGGCCCAAAACTAAATTGAATTCTTGGAATAAAATATTTTTTTTTCTAATCAAAAAAGGTCTATGGAGACCCCCTCCGGGGCGTTGCCCCTGGTCTCGGCCGTTAGGTGCGAGACTCTGGTCACTTCGCTCCCTACGTTCTCAAAAAACAGATATTTTTTAAAAGGGCCACTCTCAGGCCTGTGTCCATCCGTCTGTTAACTTTTCCTTGTAAACGCAATAACTTCAGTTTGACTTAATCTAGGCTCATATAATTTGGTGTGTATAATACTAGCATGGATCCCAGGAAGCCTATAGATTTTGAGGTCTAAAGGTTGAAGGTCAAGGTCACAGTGACATATTTTCATCTTACCCTTCTGCAGTCCTTGTAAACGCGATAGCTTCAGTTTAAAGGAGAAATAATTATATTGATTATGAATATGGCCTTATTATATATCAGTGGAAAGGTAATGATGTGAGGATTATCATTTGGTCATTCAAAAATAACGAAAATAATACATAAGGTGGAAAAAATCGCCAATTAAAAAGGGTTAAAATGCCTCTCTGAAATATGTCTCGCATCGGTGTCTGAATTGACTCGAATTTGATGATGTGCTTGAGTGTACGAGATCCGTGATTGGCTCTCCCACGTCAAGCTCCACTTGCATGCAAAACCTGTTGCGAGGGTACGTTTTCTCCACACTGTCACTGAATACTAAGATCACGAAATGAAAGAAAACCCAGAAGTTTATCTAAATTTGGATTTTCAAATTGATGATTTTGAAGATTAAGTTTCTAGCTCTAGTGAACTACAAAGTGACGTGGATGGAGTTAAATTAGGAGAATTATGCCGGTGATGATGAGTCGGACAATTCAACTTGCATACCGATTCGCTACGAACTCATGCAGCTGCTAGCTGCCCCGCGGGTCAAATCCATGAAAATTAATTCCAGCATGACCACATCCAAACAGAGTCTCTTCCCTCTATCAACAAAATAATGAGAAGGAAAATAATGATATAACTGTAATTACAAATAAGTGAATATATCCGAACCTGAAGGCAAATCAACTCAACGAATAGCAGCAGACGATATGCACCGACGATGATCTTCACGATGCTGGGATAGATTGTCACTCGTTCTACTAGATAAAATGTCTATCTCATTATTTTGACAAAATTATGAAACACAGGGAATTATTTTTCTATATAAAGATATAGTAACACCTGGTACTATTTTTTAAATTACTGGTACGATAAAACCTTTTTTTGAAGCAAAAAATTGAGGTAAAATTAAAATTAGATATAAAAGATCATCCGCAACATGCCTATTTCGTATGCAATCACAAACACAGGGCTATTAGCTTGCTCGCCTTGCTGGGGGTGCTTCAGCCCCCCCTCCCACTTTTTTCCAAAACCTTAAGTACAAAAACGTAAAAATGAGCATATGATTGTGATTTTTTGCATGGTCACCCCCCCCCCCCCCACTTTGAAAAACCGTTCCGCGGCCCCTGATATATATTCTGCTCATGTTAACCAACCATCATCTCTCGATGAAGGTTTTTAACATTATTTCAGTGGCAAAAAAGAAGTGAATTCTGTTGGTACTTGGCTCTGTTAATACATGTATGTGTAGATCTCTCTGTTGGTTCTAAGTGAATACTCTCTCTATTTCCCTAATCCTCCATCCACCTATTATAGATATTTAATTAGCTACCCCTTTAACCATGAAAATATCAAAGGAAAAGGCAGTCGCTCAGCTTCCCCGTAAATTTTCCAATAAAAAAAATGCTCCAGATCCTTCAATTTAGCTTCTAGAGTGCCCTAACAAAAGTTCCCTCGCTTTAAACCTTTTATTTATAAACAAAGCTCAAGTTATGCTCTCTTGACATTAAAATGCCTTGTCATGGCAGTGGTTATGTCTTAGATCATGATTGTATGATATCAAAATTTTTTCTGAAAATTAAAGTTTCAGAAAAAAAGAGTTTACCCCTTCTAATCATGCAGAGAACTGAAGCTGCAATCATAATATTACTTTACTTGAATTTTCTCAGCGGTTAAGATGTTCATTGTTAATCTCATCAAAATTGAAGTAATAAACCAAACAAGACATCATTTATCCTCTCTTTAATTTTAACAAAATATGCATTTTTAAAAAGACATCAAGAAGTTTACTTGAGATCCCAGTTCTAAAAGTTGACGTAATCTGTGCTCCATATTACTGCATCAACTTGGGTTTGATGTACATGTACAAAAATGTTTGCATCTGGACCAGCTCTTACAGTATGTGTGTTTAGTTGCCACCGTTCCATGGTGCCGATACACATGCGATGAGGCTGAGCCGTCAAAACAAATGCCAGTTGAGAACTGTTCACATTAGATTTGTGTGATGCGTTCAATGTGATATCTCTCCTAAATATAAGCGTGGCTCCATACATAGATCAACACAGATCCCCATACTCTGTACAAATAGCGGGCATCTTGGGGTTAATCAAGCATTCTAAGAAATGTGACTGACTTGCCTGCCTGGCCAGGTGATTTGGTCAACGCCTTGGACGGCTATAAATATTTCAGCACTGTGATGTCATTGTCACCCTTTTCTGAGCACGTATCAGTCATGGTTTAAGTTGTATTCTTCATCAGTATTCACATTATACACACTGTACAAGTATGTACAAATTTGTAGGTTAATTTGAAGGTAATGTTCATGACATGTGTAACAAGTATGCTGTAGCTCTTCATGTCCAAATTGTAGGTGTCTCTTTGTGAAGTACTAGGGCCCATGTAAACTTTTCTACTCTTAGATGTTTTTTTTTTTATAAATGGAAAATTGGAAATTGGGTCTTGGTTGCTGCTTTACAGGTTAAAAAAGTCCAATTACTATTTTTCAGGCTTTATATTCAAGAGTATTGATTTTCAAGATGTGAAAAATAAAACATCATACTAATGAAAAAAAAAATCCATATTTTATTGTTCGAAATACATGTAGACATCAGAAACGAAATACTCGAAAATTGTTTTGCCCGGCAGCCGCTGTGCAGTGCCAGATCGACGAGGCTGTATCCCTCATTGTTGAACGCCAAACAGGGTAGCAGCAACTCCCATCTTTTAACGTCTTTTGGTCTGACGCGGCCAAGGTTTGAACTCACGACCTCCGGGATGTGAGATGGACCCTCTACACTGAGCCAACACACCGGTATATACATGTATGTACTGAGCATGATCGGTTCATCACGGACAGACATTTGATAGATTTTGAAAACTTTGAAGGCTTGTAACAAATTAAGAATAAGATGAACATGGTTCCTTTGTGTTTTATAGTGAAGGGTAGGACAAAGTATGCTGAATGATGAAAAAAGTTTGTTGCCATGGTTACCTACAAACATAGGTAGCCACTAAATGTGCCATATCACGGACGGACATGATAGAAATGTGGTTTTCAGAATTTTTGAACATTTTTATTGTTTCTATCTAAATAGCTTAACTTTGACCAATAATTGTTAATGCAACTTATACTCAGGTATGTTAGCTTCTATGTTCAGCATATTGAATTCTTAACCAATATCAAACTTCTGAGAGAATTGCAAATATTTTCCATCTCGGACGGACATCTCGGACGGACATCACGGACGGACACAATTAAAATACATTGGAAGTACCTTGTAAGAAGTTCTTATTACTTGTTTGGGGGAACAAATGCTATTGTATTGATGATTTGTACATTTTTATATATGATTAAATAATATTAGTTGCACAATCAAGTTGCTACAACTTGATTTAAGTTGTAGCAACATTGTTTCTATGCTAGACACACAAAATAAGGCATATGATTGCTTTTAAACACAGTTCTTTTCAAAATCAAATATCCTAATGCACATTGTCTTCTTTTCAATTTAGAGAATAGTTGGTACCAAATCAACATCCAGTGGATCAATGATCATGTTGATACTTTTTATGATATATCATTATGATACATATGTTCATACATTTTTAGGCATTCATTTTCGAAGAGCACATATTTTTTTTATGTCCATTAAGTAAATCCATAAGATTCACAGGTTGCTGATCATTATGCTTGTTTGGTGGATCAAGTACGACCACAACACTTGTCCAGGCTCTCTTCAAATTCATCTTTTGTCCATATTAAAGTGGAGACACCCCTTCACATCAACAGTCCTCATGTATTTAGGCCCTGACCGAATCCAAAATTGAAATCAAATACCAATTTTACTTCTAAACACTGCAGTGCAAGCTTTATATGAATTGTATGCATTTTCAGATTACCAGATCAGCAATTAGCTCCAAAATGGACTTTAAAAAAAGGAATTCTTGTTATTTTCACAAGCCTCAAGGACATGATGCCATGTTCTGTTATACTCCTTTCATAAACACAATTATGCGGCTAATGGCAGCATAATTTGGTCGTAAAATCGTAGGAGGACCAGAGTTATCCGCATTATTTTGATGCTGCTATTATCCGCATAATAGCGGCATCTGGACAAGATTTTGACTTTATGAACGCATTCCAAAGTAATGCGGATGATTGCCATGGTGCGGTCACAAGGTCACCCTTTTCCAACACAGCCGCATCGGAGGGGGTGTGTGTGGTTGCCATGACGATAATCCGCCTTTTTCAGGACGGGCCTCGTAAAAATAATGCGGATAATTTTTGGAGTTTGTGAACGCAATTTTTATTGAATTATCCGCATTACTCTTAGGCGGCTAATTGGAGGATGGGTTTATGAAAAGGGTATTAGAAGCATTGTGAATCCATAGGTTTGTACATGGAAAAAATGATTTTTTTTTTCTGCTTATCAGAATATGCATTCTACTTTCTTCTTTTCCATCACTTTCTGCAAGCTTCAGTTGATGAAATATGTAGCTTTTGACCTATTCTTGCTGTATTTCATTTCCTGCTTTTTGGCATACATGTAGCTTCCAACTCTATCTGCATTCCAATTATGTTTTTAAAAAAAATTCCTTACAACAATTAAGCCCCAATAACAGCCAAAGAAGGACTTCACAAAAATTGTAAAGAGTTTTAGGTTTCCATCCTTTTGAGTTCTGAATAATTCTCAGTACGATTTTTCACTGCAAATTGGAACTAAAATTAAATTCATAATCTGCTCAGTATTTGCTCATTGTCTGTCCGTGATGAATTTAATGTCCATCTGCGATTATTTTGATTGATTTATAATATGGATAAAATGTATGGATTTTAGCTATATAAATTATGAAATGATGTACAGTGTCTTGTGAGATGCTTCTACACACTTTTATTTTTGTTTCTATTCTGATAAAGAATAAAAAGCTGAATCCATACATATTATCCATATCATAAACTCAATAAAAATGATCACGGACGGAAATTAATTTCATCACGGATGGAAATTTCAAAATGGAATGTTAAGATCTACCAGAAAAGTTTACCTCCCATATTTTTCTACTAATTTATGTTTGATGATAGATTAATCTTCAGAGTACAAGAAAATCCAAACCAAATTGGAATTACTTTGAAAACAATAAAACTAGAGTGAATTGAATTTGAGTGAATTTACATTGTCCGTCCGTGATGAAATTAATGTCCGTCCGTGATCATTTTTGATTGAGATTATGATATGGATAAAATGTATGGATTTCAGCTATGTTCAAATAAAATGATGTACAGTGTTTAGTGAGATACCTCTACACCTTTTTATTTTTTATTTCTATTCTGATAAAAAATAAAAAAACTTTTTATATTTTTTTTCATCACGGACGGAAATTTCAAAATGGAAATGTTCACACCTACCAAAAAAAAGTACTTCCCAATATTTTTTTTCTACTAATTTATGTTTGATAATAGATTAATGTTCAAAGTGCAAGAACATCCAAACCAAATTAGAATAACTTTAAAAACAATAAAACTAGAGAGAATTTAATTTAAGTAAAAATGTCCGTCCGTGATGAGAGGTAATAACACCCCCACGAATAAAATGGACTATTCCAGTACTTTCGGATTTATCAATCTTCATGAAACTGAGTTCTTTGAAACCTGAGATATCAAAGATTATCTTAAAAGCAATTTTGATAGAAATATCTAAAAAAAAAAATTTCACCTCAATGCTAACCCTTAACCGATCATGCTCTACTATGTAATACATGTACATGTACTTTGCATTGTACTGTAATTTTCACATTATTACTGCATCTGACATCATGTACAGATATTTGAATGTTCAAGGTGGGTATGTTGTGGGCTTGAGAGTCAATAAAAAGTGAATTTTACTGACCTATCCCTTTAAAATGTCTGTTGAGTATCTACCACATACCAAGCAGTGTGATTAACATACCAGCAATATGGACGAAGACGCTTGCAATGGCATGGGAGGTTATTCGTAATATTTGTCATTTCATTGTAGAGGTCAAGCTGCAAATATATTGGCTGCTGCAGTACAATTGCCTTCTTATCAGTTTGTAGATGGGCCTGACATGTATTGCAGGGATTGGGTGCAGAACATTTGGCAATATGATTGGTGTACTGTTATATGTGGAGCAAGAACATACATGTAGGAGTTGATGATAAAAGGTCAAGTTAACCTCAACTGATTTGATGAATAAAGATCAAACCAGTATAACACTGAAAATTTCATTGAAATCAGACTTTACTTTATTATACACTGTATGGTTGATACCGAAATGAGAGAGTCAATGTCATACACTCACTTTCATTTGTATTCTGTTTAATGAAATGTACGGTAAGACTACATGTACAGAAGAATATTTCAATATTACGAATTTGACAGTTTAAAGGACAAGTCCATCCCAACAAAGAGTTGATTTGATTTAAGAGAGAAAAATCCAACTTAAGCATAACACTGAAAATTTCATCAAAATCGGATGTGAAATAAGAAAATGACATTTTAAAGTTTCGCTTAATTTCACAAAACAGTTATGCAGCACATCCTGGTCGGTATGCAAATGAAGTGACTGATGACGTCATCCACTCACTATTTTTTTTTTCATTTTGTTATACATGTATGAAATATGGAATATTCTAATTTTCTCATTGTCACGTGAAACAACAATTAATTCCTCCCAGAACATGTGGAATTAGCATTGTCTAATAGTATATGGTTCAGTAAAGTTGTTCCTTATTGTCAAATCTGTAAAAAATGAAATATTGTATAATTCAAACATACAAAACAAAAGAAATAGTGAGTGAGGGACATCATCGACTGTCTCATTTGCATGTCACTGAATTATGCATATCACTGTTTTGTGAAAAATAAGCGAAACTTTAAATATGTCGTTTCTTTCTTATTTTACATCAAATTTTGATGAAATTTTCAGTGTTATGCTACATGTTGTTTGATTTTCTCTATTCATTCAATCACTTTTTCTGGGGTGGACTTGACCTTTAAGAAAGGTCTTCATTTAATGACAGGGGCTGCACAAATACATGCAGAGCTTTTAATATGCCAGATGTTCAGAGAGGATTCAAATCTTTCATATAATTGAGGGAAACAGAAGCAATTAAAAATTGTTTTACTATAACTATGGTTTGAATCTTACCTCACTGGAAGGAATCACATGGTAAGAGTAGCCAATGATTCATTGGAACCAGTAGAGGACACATGTGGTGTACCACAAGGTTTGGTGCTTGGACCACTTCTTTATACACTGTACACTGCCCCTATCCATGACATATCTGAGCATGGCATTCAATCGATGATCTACGCGGATGACACTCAGATCTATCTGACTTTCAACGGATCAGAGAGAGCATCTGCTATACTTTGTCTGAACTCTGAATAGGTGCATAGCTGACATCCGCGTCTGGGCAGCCATGAACAAGTTAGCTATTAATGATGGCAAGACGGAAGTTCTTCACCTCGCTTCCAAATTTATACCTAGAACTCCTGTTGCGATAACAGTAGGTGTGAGACAGTCATTGAATCCATGGCCGAAGCTAGGAACTTGGGAATTGTATTTGATGAGCATGCTACTAGGAAATCACATGTTGCAGGAGTTTATCGTTCTGCTATGTCATCCATCAGAAAGATAGGCCGAATTCGTGGAGTTTTAGACCGAAAGACGACTTTGACTTTTATTCACGCCTTCGTCACTTCTAAACTGGACACATGTAATGCACTCCTACCAAATCTTTCTGCCAATGACCTCCAGAAGCTTTAAAAAATTCAAAACATAACAGCTAGAATCACAGAGAGAGCTACATTGTACTGGCCTGACTTCTAACTCATCCCTGCTTCGTAACCTCCACTGGCTTCCAATTGACAAGCGGATTCGCTTTAAGATCCTCCTCATGACCTGTAAGTCTCTTACTGGTTCAAGCCCTTCATACATGTATCTTTCTGAACTCATCAACACCTACAATGTACACTCCTTCCCGTGCTCTCAGGTCACAGAATAAGCATCTTCTTCAGGTTCCTCGTTTTAAGACACAGTACTACGGCCATAGGTCCTTCACCTTCAATGCTGCAACTCTCTGGAACTCTCTCCCAGGCGCATAGCCAGGGGGGGGGGCGGTGGGGGCGGGGTCGCCCCCCCAAAAAAAAACGTCCCCAAAAAGAAAAAAAGAAGGGGAAAAAGAGAGGATAAAAAGGGAAAGCGAAGGAAGGAAAGAAAGGTAGCTTTGTGGGTTTTTCTTTTTATTCTTTTTTTTTCTCAAAAAGAAACTCCTTCATTCTTGCTCTAAATTTATATACATGAATTTTGCTTCCGCGCTGCACGCGGTTAAATGACAATATTGCAGTTCTCCTTTGTTTCCCTCACCCTTTCTCTAACCCTGTTTTTCCACCTCAGCTATATATGTGTTTCTTGCCAGTTAAAGTTCAAATATATACATTAGGGCATGAAATTAGAGTAAGGATAGTCCGAAGTATATGAAGTTATCTTTTTTTTTATTGGTCGCGCAACTTCTGGTCGGGTCGGCTCCGGGCGGGTAAAATCTTTATATCAATTTCTGCCGTCACCTCCATGCATATAGGCAACTTATCCCGCTTTTCAGCTCATTACTTAAACAACCATAATTCGGGGGCAAACAGGTTCCTAATTTAAAAAAAGGAAGGTATAAAATTCGTGTTGTATTAAATAAAAGAGTGCAATATTTTTTATCAAATTCTACTAAACTTCATGTCATTTCCCTACACACATTCATCTCCTATCCTGTTCTGCACCCTAAGTTTGAAATTTGAATGACACTTAAATTTCTTTATCATTCAAAATGAAGCACATCAGGATAATTATACATCATCCTGTTTTATATAATTTCAATAAATCACATGCAGAAGTTTCAACTTTTTGCGCACTGTTTTCCTTGTAATGAAGTCCAATAATCTTAAAGGAAAAACAATTGAATTTGAGCCGATGGGGGTATTAGAGATAACTGCGTTTGACGAAACGTCCGCCCTTTGAAATTTCAGAGTTTCATTGCTCTGCGCGGGGAGGAATATCTTCCTCCCGGCATATATCCTTCTCTGTTTTGCGAGTTAAAGATATGCACTGTCGCTAAATTATTGTTTGTAATCAAATCTGATCTTTCCAAGGGAAGTATTCAATATAACTTAGAGAATACCCTTTTCTCAGGACCCTTTTCTTTGCAAAAAAAATTGATAAAACACTTTAGCTTCCACGCTTCGAGTGGGGTTAATTTTATTTTAATTTCCTCCATTTTATCCCTTTTTTGTGCGTTCACAATCACTTTTGAAAACAAGGTTCAAAATCACAATATAGTCAACTGAATTGGGGCTGATATAGGTACTAGAGACAAGAGAGACGGTTCCTTTTCATTTTAATTTATGAAACACCGAAAGCTTCGCGCGGGAGGGGGAAACTCCTCCTCCCTGCACCCACCCCCTAGGGAGCGCGCTTCGCGCGCTCTGTAAGTGTTGGCACGCTTCGCGTGCATTTACCGCCCCCTCCAAAATGAAATCCTGGCTACGCGGTTGCTCTCTCCCGCTTGTCATCTGGACTGCACCCACCATCCAGACCTTTAAAACTGCACTAAAAACGTACCTGTTGAACAATTGATTATAGTTTTTTATTTGCACTGTAATAATAAAAGTCAGAATTTTGAATTGTCAAGAGTTATTAAACCTATTGTATTGTTAGATATATTTTACCATGAATTGCATGGTTTATGCCATGCTGTATACTTATTGAATATTTAATCCTATTCTTTTCAATGCCCATATTGTATAAGTTGAGATATTTAATTCATGTATATATGTGAAGCGCATAGAGACTTCGTATATTATGCGCTATAGAAATGTAATTTTATTATTATTATTATAAAAGAAATGTTGGCTGATATTGGTTCTATCATTGTACACAAATACCTGCCATGACTTCCATTCCGACTATTTTGTGAAATTAAGCAAGATTTGATGAAATGTTATTTTTTTACACGTATATGTGATTTTTTTCTCTTTTCATCCAATTACTTTTTGTTGGGGTAGATGGGACCTTTAAAATGTATCACATTCTGTACCTTTTAAAGGGCTTATTGGAATCCAAGGGTTTAAATTTGATCAGTAGTTTTGGTAAGTCTGTGACTTTGATTTCCTGATTAAATATACGTAGTATGTACATGTAGTACAACTGTATGTTGGCCTAATCATTTGAGCCAACTTCCTTGTTGGCACATCAACCCTGTCTATTAAAGTTTGCAATATGATATGTTGGTCTGCCCTCATCCTTTTTGTTGACAGATTGACTTTCATACATAAAAGATTGAACCATGATGTAGGCCTACTGGTGTAGTGAACATACTGTACAGAATTAAAGAATGTACTGCTGTACAATATGTAGATGAAAGCTAATGAACTGTATATCCATGGAATACCCTCCAAGGAGAGTGGCACCCATTATTAAAACAATGTTCCACTTCCTTCATTGAAGAAGACACAATACGTATAATTGGAAAATAATGTTCTATTAAAAGCGAAAGTAATATTATGAGCAACATTACATTAAAGATTTCCGCCCTTTTGTTCCACCACTATGTGCATGTATAATGTGCTTGTAACTGTAAGCTTCATTTTCCTCCCAAATCGTACTATTGCTTATTGGAAAAACTTGGAAATACCTTTTACATCTACATGTATAAACATTTTTACCCTCAAAAGTCTTGTTTTTTCATTCCTTTAAAAATGCTGCAATATTTTCTAAAGCGTTAGTATCCCTGCATCATAAACTCAGTACATCACAGCATAAATACAAGTATATATACACATGTAGTAGTGTAAACAAATTTATATCTATATAGGTTTGAGGGGCTAAGGGAGATTTACTTTCGAATTAGTAGAAAACAGCTCTACTATCTGGGAGGGGGGGGGGGGGCGGGGGGGGGGGGGGGGACACTTCCATTGATGAGTGGATACCATGCGTGACCCCCAAAACATGTAAAAAATATATCTTTTTCAAGATGGACTCATTACGTAATACGTACGTGATGTGGGTGTCAAGAACACTAAAATAATGAAAAAGGGGTATATTTAGCTAGGAAAACTATGTGATAATGCCGGTACAACTTCTGAGGGTATAAAAAGACTAAAATACATATAAGATGAACTTTTTGCCCCAACGCTACGTGTTTAAGTTCCGATTTGAGTGAGGTGTGTTGGGGTGGTACTGAACCCAATGAAAGTAAAGGTAAAGCCGACGTCCGTGATCACGTCCATGACATAACAATTAAGATATCGTTGTACTCGTTTAGGGGGTCAATTCAGGGAATACTTGTCAAGGGTACCAATTTCTTTCCAATACTTGTTTAAGGGTAGGGTTTCAGAACATGGAAAATACTTATTTATGGTGCTTTTCGAAATCTCATGGTCATGCATGGTATCCACTCGTCAATGAGAGTGCCCCCCCCCCCCCCGGCCCACGACATGCAAATCAGAATGAGCAGGAAAAAGACGCTGCACAAAAAAATCTTGAAGTTTTCACCATGTCTTTTGTGACTGATTTCAAGTACATTGCCAATTCAAACATATTTCCAACATAATTGAATTCACATAATGTACATGTATATTTCCTGTAATATAGCCTGGATCATAGTCTTAGCATGAGTCATCTCTGTTATTGTATGGGAAGTGGTGACATCGTTGTGTCTGTTCAGAGCTAAAAATACATGTACTGTAACATTAGCTCTGATCTATACACAGAATCCTTATTTTGAGCTAATTCAGGGGTATTCTGGCTGATGCGATAGAACCTCTGGAAGTTTGCTTGTTTATCTATATATATGCAGAGATGATTGAAATTTGGGTGCTAATCAGAAATCATTACTTGATAATATCACCAAGCCCGAAGGGCCAGATGACCTTATGCCGTGGCGTGGCGTCCGTCGTCCGTCGTCTGTCGTCCGTCCACCGTCCACAATTTCAAAATGCTTCCTCGCCATGTCAAGTCCGATTTCAATTCTGTTTGCTTTACACGATAGCACTAGGTGGGGGATTCAAAACTTGCGCATTTTTCAAAATTAAAAAAAAATGCTTCTTTATGTGTTGACCAATTTTGACTTTTTGCTTCCATCTGGTAGAGCTTCATGAGGTCCACCAAACTTCTACACAGAATTTTGAAATTTTGACTAGATCAATTTTTATGCTAATTTATGCAAAATTAATTTATGCATATTTTTAAAAATTCACATAAAATGCTTCTTTATTTGTTGACCAATTTGATTTTTTTTCTTCCATCTGGTAGAGCTTCATGAGGTTCACCAAACTTCCACACAGAACTTTTAAATTTGGAGTAGAAAATTATTTATGCTAATTTATGCAAAATTCATAAATCACAGAAAATGCCTCTTCTTTACTTGTTGACTGAATTTCAAAATGCTTCTTCTTTGTCACTCCAAGTCTGATTTCTTTATATGATAGCATTAGGTGGGGGATTCAAAACTTCTACACAGAATTTTGAAACTCATTAAATATGCTAATTTATGCGTATTTTTTTAAAATTCACATAAAATGCTTCTTCTTTAATTGTTGACTGATTTTTTTTTTCTTCCATCTGGTAGAACTTCATGAGGTTCACCAGACTTTTACACAGAATTTTGAAATTTTCAGTAAAAAATTATTTATGCTAATTTATGCGAAATTCATAAATCACAGAAAATGCCTCTTCTTTATTTGTTGACCGATTTTGATTTTTTTTTCCATCTGGTAGAGCTGCATGAGGTTCACCAAACTTGTACACAAAATTTTGAAATTTCGTCCAGAAAATTATTTATGCTAATTTATGCAAAATATATTTATAAATCACAAAAAAAATGTTTTTTCTTCATTGTTTGCTTTATATGATACATGTAGCTCGAGGTGGTATCAATACAAAATTTCAACACAGAATTTTGAAATTCATTAAATAAAGGTATGCTAATTTATTCATATATTTTCTAAACTCACAAAAAATACTTATTTATTTGTTGATTGATTTTGATTATTTTTGTTCCATCTGAGAGCTACATGAGGTTCGCCAAGGTTCTACACACGAGTTAAGAAATTTTTACTAGAAAATTATTTATGCTTAATTTATATGAATTAATTTATAAGCGCATAGAGACGCCCATGGGTAGTGATATGCGCTATATAAGCAACGTCGTATTATTATTATTTATGAAATTTATTCATAGATCACAAAAAATGCTTCTATGTCATTTCTTCATCAATTTCAATTCTATATCCTCAATTTATGTCACCAATATAATTCACTATAGTGTCAACTGGGCTGAAATTAAAATTGTGTTAAATTTCATTGCGAGATGCCGGATGAGCTCCACATCATTGATGTGCTAGTTTGTTTTCTTGTTTGTTTCTCCCAGCAACCATAGTATTTAGTCTTCCAAGATGGCGACTGAGGCTCTGAACCTGGTCAAGCAGCTGAGTAAAGAGACAGGAGATCTCAGGAAACTTGCAGACACTGTCAAAAAGGTAGAACTTACCAAGGACTTTGGGAACATCCTGGAAGAGGTCATCTCGACCTTGACCTCGGTCAACACTGAACTATGTGTGGGTGAGTAGTACTCTACTTTCAGTGACACAACATTTGCCCCTGTGACAGTTGCTCTAGGCTTAATTTCGTCGAAGATGTGGAATTTAGAGCGGAGCAATTATCACAGGAGCAAATGTCTTGAAACCCTATTTCCCATGATAAGATGAAAAACAGTCATATTCAATCTTACAAAGGCCTTGTCACATCGCTTCGTGCAAGTTTTTTGTGTGACTTGTGGGATTCACTCTCCCGCAAAAATTAATCCAAGAAGCTCAAAAGAACATCACACCCTCCATCAATTTCAAGCTCCAAGCTCCTGATGGTCTACCATATTTCTATTAATGATTTTTTTTGTTCATTTGAACATGTTTCAACAATAAGAAAGAAGAAAGATAATCTAGGTACATGAGAATAGTGCTTTGTATGTTTATCATTGGTTATTAAATTTGTGTTATGTTGAAATATGATTATACTTGTATACTTTAGATATTGAAATGTGAAAATGAAATAAAATGAAAAATCAAATCAAACATGAATCATAAAACCGCCTCTGTATTTTGCTCCATGTAGGAAGTTCTGCTTCTGTCCAAGACTTTGATGAGCTACTCAATGGTGCAGTGGCCAATGTAGTCACAATCAGCAACCAAATTGATCCTGATATTGCAGCAGGGGTATGTTGATATGATACAATTAATCTTTAAAAAATGTTCTATGATCATTGCTAAGGTTTGAGTTGTGGGCACCAGGTCTATGAAAAAAGGATTTAACAATGTTGTACATTCCAGATAAGACACTAACCTGCTTTATTTTGATGTCAGTGACGTCTTGGTGACTAGTGTCACCTCTGATGAAACTTAACAGGGACACACTTGATCTTAATTTGCATTCCTCTTTGGCTGTTTAACCTGATTGATAAAATCCTTGGGAATAAACAAGCTGGGGTACCTATCACAAAGCTTAGCAATCATCGTAGTACATTTTTCTACAATTGATTACATTGATTACATCGTACGATTAATCGTGAAGATGAAGCTTACAATTAATCGCCAATCTTTGTGTTATGGGACCCTGGTGCAGAGATGCCAACCGTTACGTTGTTGCCGTATTTGTTACGTTTTTTCACCCAAAATACGGCGTTACTTTTTTTCTTTGTAAAATAGGTTTTCTTGAAATTTTGATTGTGTACAATATGCATTGTGTGTAGCTAGCTGGGTGTTTAAAGGCCACCGCACACCTTACGACCTGACTGGTCGGCGACTGGCTTGCGACTGAGTGAGGGGAGATGTGACGTCACAGCTCTTGTCAGCTTGAGAGTCGCAGACCGGTCAGAGACCAGTCGGGTCGTAAGGTGTGCGGTGGCCTTAAGGCGAGTGTGCATTACGATAGGTAGTGCGGTAATAAATTACGCATTTCTACTAATGCATAAATCCCTAATGTGGCAGCCATGTGTGTTGCTGCCCGAGTTGTGCTTTTATCAAGGCTTTCCGATTAAATTTTCGATATCCAGGCCAATCAATGCGAGCGACAAGTTCCGAACGCACGCACATCTACAAGCGCAAAGCAGCGGCACAAATCACGATATATAGCGACTGGTGCATACGTCTGTAAGGATGATGACGTCATCCAAGATGGCAACTTACTTTGACCAACGAAAGGATTGAAGATGACTATGTTTCGATCATCATTTGAAAGGAATTAGCAGTATTTTTTCGTAAGTTTGAATGTACTTCTTTTTAATGTGACATTTTATGTACAAAAAAACGATCCGAAAATCAGGTTTCTGCCGAATGTTAGATCTAACGTTACTGCTAATACGTTGGCTATACGTACGGGCCAACAACTCTTCAGTCTATGTATGGGTTAGTGGAGCCAACGCAGTTACGCGGAACAACCAAAATACAGAGACTGAAGCTTTAGGTCTAGTGTGATTGATGCACGATCGTTGTCGATTTCTTGTCTTGATTTGTTGATTTGTCGGGTCTCGATTAATCATGGCGTCAACTTCGTCCTCTAAGTCTAAATCACAACGGAAACAGATGTTTCGAGTGGAATACTTGACTCGGTGGCCTTGTATTATCTGTTCCAAACTGGATGAATTTACTGCACGGTGCACTGTCTGTCAATGTGATTTCACTATTTCACACGGAGGAGCGAATGACATTACTGCCCATATCAAACGGTAGAAACACCTCAACCTCGCACAAAGTCGTGAAACTAATCAAAACATTGGACATTTCTTCAGAAGAGGGGACTACTCGACGATCAGAGCTGAAACATTGATGGCTAATTTGATGGCTAAAGGTGGTATGATTGATAAATCCTGACCATTTTTCTACACTTTACATTCGACAGTGCCTGCTGTAAGGTTCTATCGTTAGATATTTGTTTTTATTGCATCTTTTTAAGACATATAAATTTTATTCGTTTGTGCCGGTTTCATTTTTTTTCTGGTTTGATTTATGTGTTTTGTTAGAAATGGAATCATCTTACCAGAGAATGCACCATGCAGGATTCTGAACCCCAAAGTTGAAAAATCTCCTTACTGTGGGAGAGGGACACCCCCTCTCCCCGGCTCGGTCGTTTCGCTTCGTTATATTTTACAAAATACTTTTTTTTTTAATCAAAAAACTGTTTTTTTCCTCTCAGAATACTGTTTTTGCTTTTTGGAGGTTGGCATCTCTGCTGGTGTGTTAATAGACTCAAATAATTTTAGATAAAAAAGACACTGATGGCATACAGTACATGATTTAGCCAATGGAGCTCAGCTTTTGCAAAGTATTGCCATATTGATTTGATTTTATTAAAAAATTGATTTTTTTTCTTTTTAATGTGACAGGTTGGTTTGTTAAAGGAAGGCTTTGTGACCCAACGAGCATTTCTGGCAATAGCAGCAGAAAGCAAGCAACCAAATGAGGTATGATATCAATCTTCAAGGCCATATTTAGAAATTTGTAAATCCTTCAAAACCGTATTATTGGACTAAGAAACACGCTATGCATATTGTTTTACTTACAGAACATATTTTGAAGATTTTGAAGGCCTTTGTAAGAAGAACATGTTCCATGACAAGTTAGAGGGGGGGGGTTGTTGTTCTGAAAAGGGCTGCATGCTGACTGTACAAAGCTGCACCTGAAAGAGCTTGACTGAAGGTTGTGTAGAATTAAAAGCATATGACTAACATAAACACTCTCCATTGGCTACATCCTTGAACCCATTTTATAATACTTTTTATTGGTAGATTGTGTCGTAAATTCTTTGCTAATCTCTAATACTCACTGCTTTTTCTTATGAAATTATTGAAGAATATTTTGAAAGAGCTTGTGGGTCCAACTTTTGAAAAGCTGGAGGAAATTCGGAAATACAAGGATGCTAAGAAATCTTCCAAGTTCTTCAACAATATAGCAGCTATTGCTGAAAGTGCCGAGATGATGTTATGGATTGGTATGGTAAGTATCAAACTCATAGAACAGGAGATAGTAATGATGATGATGATGATGCTGATGATAATGTTGATAATGGTGACGGTGATGAAAATGAGGAGGAGGAGGGGGATGATGATGATGATGATGTTGATAATGATGACGATGATGAAAATGAGGAGGAGGAGGGGGATGATGATGATGATGATCGTGTGGTGATTGTGATGGTAGTAAATGTGTAATGATGATGTTTCTGGTACTTGTAATAAGGATGATCATCATGATGGTAATAGCGGCACTGTTGCTGAGAGTGACGTTGGATATATTATATCTATGAGCTATTTTCATCCCCTTTTCACAGCCAAGCAAGCCAGCACCATACGTGAGAGAAATGGAGAGCTCAGCGATGTTTTACATCAACAAAATCCTGAAGGAATTTAGACAGAGGTTAGTCTGTTTGATCTTACCTTTGTATTTTCTCACTGTGAACTCAACTTTACATCTTATACAATTTGTTTTTCTCTCACCTACAGTATGTTGAGATAAAGAGTTCTTGCATTGTAACAGTGGGCCAGTCCATGTTTATTAGACAAAAGCACTGATTGATCCAGGGGCTTGAAGTATGCCACGTTAACGGTGTCTCCAACGATTTCTCAACATTTTAAACACTTTTCGGGTATTCATGATCCTTTCAATAATAAGTGCATTCCTTTTACAGTCGGCATAGGAAATACATGAGGGCGATTTTCCCCTAAAATTCCCCCCAAAATGCATGCTTTGGGGCGACCATCCTTTGTGGGGTCGCCTCAAGGTCTGTCACAAACAATATTCAAGATTATTTGGAAAATTGATATTCTTACAGTGGCACAATAATGATATTTGTATTTCACTGCATAATTGCTTGTTGCTCCTTAAAGCAGCCCTTGAAATGAAAGAAATAGCCTCCAATGTTCTCCAGTTTGCCCCATTGTGAGATAAAATTATTTTCCTGCCATTTCTGTGATAACAGTGACCCGAGACATGTTGATTGGAAATCATCATTGATCAAGCTCATCCATGAACTTGAGGCTTATGTCAAGAAACATCATCTTACCGGTGTCACATGGAACAGACAGGTGAGCTTCATGAGAAGTAGTATTAGAACAAAATTTTCCAATACACATTTTTAGCTGGTATCCTTGCATCCTTCACCTCCTTTTTTTTTAGGGCATACTAATTCATATTTAGAAATATAAGAATGGTAAATTCCCTTTTTTTTTTGGGGGGGGGGGGGGATTTACCAAAACTAAAGATACACTTTAAGATAGATATTACCTGCAGTAGAATGGCAAAGTAGTAAAAATATGGAATCACTCTTGTGATTATTAATATCATTTCTTTGGCCACAAAAAATAATCATGCTATGTGAAAGAAAAGAAGAAAAAAACAAAAATGAAATATTTTTTAATATCTCCTATATAGAGTGTTTTAGCGATGCATTAAAAATGTGTATTTTAGTCTGCATCAATGCCCGTGCAGTATCAGAGCGTATCCCTAAAAAGGACTGAAATCCGATGAATATCCCATAGGCTCCTGTACAAAATTTGCTATTGAATATGAGAGCATATTCAACGGCATGAATGCGTGAAAAATACAACGCGTACAACAATGAAAGCAATGCCAGGGTTCCCAGCCCATCAGGGAAAAAATAGGGGAAATTATTTTACTTTTTTCCAGTCCGGGAAAAATCAGGGAATCTGAATCAGCAATAGGTACATTCAGGTCCTATAGGTGATGACATTTTTGGAGTGAATACTGATTAATGTAAACTGTAGGTATATGTAGGTCTTGTACATGAAGAAAACTCTCTGTTTATCTTATATCCCCGGATCTAGGGCAAGGACGCCAGCGCACCATCAGCAACGGCCGCTCCCCCACCGCCAGCTGGTGGCCCCCCTCCTCCACCACCCCCAGCAGTTGTACCCCCCTCCTGTCCTGCTGCTCCCGCCTCAAGCGACGACTCCAGCAGGACTGCTCTCTTCGCCTCCCTGAACCAGGGTGAAGCTATCACAAGCGGTAAGTCATGCCAGAATCAATATTTTCACAATCTAGTCATTCATTGATGATTGAATGTAGTTGTCTGATGGAAGTATGATGGATTTTTAGTGGGGGGGGGGGGGGGGGTAGGAGGTGGAGGAGAAATCATAGAAATGTTCAAAAACATATGTATCTGAGAGAACTTAGTGACCAAGCTGGGCCCAAGGGCATTTCTTGCATTTTGATTTTGAAACTGATCAATCTGGGGAAAATTTAATACGTATGTTTTGAAAATTGGAGGATGTCTCTAATAGAGCTGTGAACTATTTGAAAAAAAATGTGTATCAAGAATTTCAGACCACTTTATGAAAGTAAAAATTAATCAAATTATGAATTTGAACACAAATACTCGTGCATGCAGTGAGTACAAGCACAGCGGTTATTATAGCAAATAATCTTGCAAGAATGAAATCGCACCTTTCAACATGTCCAAATATACCTTAACATACATTCTGTGAAGCAAGACTTTCTGTCTCTGGTCATTGACATCTGTGGGTGTATCATTTGCATTTATTTGCAAATGCACGACATAGTACCGCATTAGAAAATTCTGAATTCTATTTGGAAATTACGAATTTAAAGCTACTGGATCACATCCAATTGGATCTATCTAATGATGTATTCAGAGGTGTTGTGGATAAGTCTCCTGACTTTGAACCACAAGGTCTGGGGTTCAAATGCCACCGCAGAACTCACGTCCTTTGGCAAGGCATTTATCTACATTTGCCACTCCCCACCCAGGTGTAGTAAACGGGTACCCGGAAGGAAGAAATTCCTTGAATGCTTGAGCATCCATTCAGGGTAGCTAGGCTAAAGCCGTTTTATTAAGCCCTTTATAAATGTTGCATGTTATTATTTTATCATTATTCAGAGAGCGCGCGTGAGAGAGAGAGCGTGAGAATGGCAGGGGGAACATTTCATGAAAGGACTTGGAAGTTTTTATCTGACATTTACCATAGGAACTGTGCTTCTCAACAAATCAAATATAAGAAAAGTTGTCTGACAACTCGTTGGAAAACAAATGGTGATGATATGCTCTCCTGGGTCCCTTAACACCAAGTTTAGCAATTAATCGTACGCTTGATTTTCATGATTAATTGTATATTGTAATCAAAGCAAACAATCTAATCTTTGTGTTGTGGACCTTGGGTTTATAATGCAAATGAAAGATTGCATGACATCTGAATTTATCTAGAGTATTTGGCACCAGTATTCTTGATATCCTTCATGTGGGTCCCCCCCTTTCTTCAACCAAGGTTTGAAGAAGGTGACTAATGACATGAAGACACACAAGAACCCAGAGCTGAGGAAACAACCAGCCAAGCAGGTATCAACCACCGCAAAGCCCTACCAACCCCCGGCTGTCAAGTCTGCTCCCAAAGCCGCTGCTGCTGCCCCTGTCAAGAAACCACCCAGGATTGAACTCACCCAGAAAAAATGGGATGTGGTAAGTGAGACAAACATCACAGTGGTGCCAATTCACAAAGGTGGTTTCAAATCGATGGTTGAAACCATGATTTATGCAGATTTCATGCCAAATACCAGAATGGCCTGGATTCATAATGATGGTTTCAAATCGATGGTTGAATCCATGATTTATGCAGATTTCATGCCAAATACCAGAATGGCCTGAATTCATAATGATGGTTTCAAATCGATGGTTGAAACCATGATTTATGTAGATTTCAATCCAAACATAAAAAAAGGCCGGAATTCACAAAGGTAGTTTGAAATTGATGGTTGAAACCATTTATGCAGATATAATGCCATCTATCACAACGCCCACAATTCACAAAGGTGGTTTCAAATTAATCCATGACTTTTTGCAGATTTCATGCCAAATATCACAAAGGCCGGAATTCAGAAGGATGGTTTCAAACCGATGGTTGAAACCTTTTATGCAGATTTCATGCCAAATATTACAGTGGCAGAATTAACAAAGGTGGTTTCAAATTTTTCAATTCAATTCAATTTTATTCAACCATAAAAATATGTATATACAAATCATACAGTGTACATAATTTTGTAATGAATGGTACAAAATATGGCTAGGACCATAAAAAAGCAAACTGCTTGTAGAGAATGGCCCCCAAAACAATAACATTGACAAAATTTACAATTAGAAACAGATAACTAACAAAAACTAACAACTAAGAAAACACAACATTTGTGGTCAGAAACCAAAGTTTATGAAGATTTTATACCAAATATAATTAAAAAAGGTGGTTTCAAGCCCGCAGTTTGATGCCATGGTTTATGTAGATTTCATGTTTGATTATTCTTGATTAAATATTATATTACAATGAGAATCCTCCCATAATGAATTGATGCTTTCATCAGAGCACGCTATATTGATGCTTGATTGCTAAAGTTACAGAAGTAATGAACCCACCTATTTTTTTGAAAAAATGGTTCCATTGCTTGTGTTAATCAATTAAAGCGGTACTCCTGGCTGAAAATAATGATTTTAACAGATAAAGAAAAACCAGACAGACAGACAAAACATTGAAAATTTGATCAAAATCGGACAAGGAATAACAAAGTTATAGCATTCTTAAGATTTGCAGTATAACGCTGAAACAATTCTAGGCATGTCTTCATGAATATTCAATGAGCAAACTGATGATGTCATATTTTTCTCCAGAACTAAAAAAATTAGATTGACAACTGATTTAGTGCTTTAGATATTTATTTCATTTTAAGGGAGATGCATCATTCACACATGTTTGAAAAAATGAAACAATTATGATTTCATGTATTATAAGAAAAAGGAAAGTGGGGATGTGATATCATCAGCTCACCTCATGAATATTCATGACAATATGCATAAAAAACTGTTTTCACGGTATATTGCTAAACTTTAAAATTCTATAACTTCACTGTTTGTTACCAGATTTTGATGAAATTTTCAGCAATTTGCTCTGTGAATTGTACTCTTCTTATTTATCTATAAATATTTTCAGCCCGTAGTACTCCTTTAACATGGGCAGTCAGATTTTTAAGACAGTATGCTTTCTCTGTATCGTATATTCTAGGAATACTATTCAAACAATACAGACATCCGTCTAGATCAAGTCGAAATGAAGCAGAGTGTTTACATCTACAAGTGCGACAACAGTGTCATCAACATCCCTAACAAAGTTAACTCCGTTACTGTTGGTATGAATGTCTATTTTTTTCATTTTGCAGTCATCTTTGGAATAGCTTTTCTCGTACAAAGGGACATGTGTCGACACGATCATGCAGTCCCGCCTATCAATCAAAGACAAGCTTGCAACTTGACAATATATCCCTCTATGCTCACATCAGGC
Source organism: Lytechinus pictus (assembly GCF_037042905.1). Classification (NCBI taxonomy): domain Eukaryota; kingdom Metazoa; phylum Echinodermata; class Echinoidea; order Temnopleuroida; family Toxopneustidae; genus Lytechinus; species Lytechinus pictus. The sequence goes on along the minus strand of NC_087245.1, from coordinate 42,565,564 downwards.
AAAAAGACTGGGTTGGAGCATCGTTAGCCCTTATACAGTGCGTCCCACAAAAAACGAAACCTGGATGTATCAATGATTTATCATAACTTAATCACAAATACAATAGGCAAATGACCTACATGTACCATTGTAAAGCTTAGAATCTCTTCTTTCATCTGAAATTACTTAGATTATTTCTCATTCATGCATGAGTGAGCAAAAACAATTTGAAGAGGGGATACCAAAAAGTCATTTGGCGGGCTGAATGAGGAATAATCTAAGTAATATCAGATGAAAGAAGAGATTCTAAGCTTTACATTGGTAGGTCATTTGTCTATTGTATCTGTGATTAAGTTATGATATATCATCGCTTAATCTCGGTTTCGTTTTTTCTGGGACGCACTGTATAACGGATAGAACCACTGCAAGTCAGAAGTAGTTTTCAAGGGTTATGTTAAGTGATTAAGGCACCCCAAAATGTGTCTGGGTTAATCTCAAACCTACTGTTACTCCTTAAGAAAACTAAGCAGCATACTCGAAGCCAATTTGAGGATCACCTTTCATGGCAGTGATCATTGAAATTTGCATGTAATAATCACCCGTTCATATGCGCTAGGAACACACACTTCTAATTAGAAAAAAAAAATCAACCAACAACTTCAGCACAACCACTACGGTAACCACACACTTATATCCACGCTATTGGAGTTCTGGGCTTCCACAGTTTGGCACAGTGAAACAAGCACTAAATTACTGCTGTGAACACCTATTGGGGGCCGTTCCATAAAGCTATTTGTAAGTTAAGAGTGACTTTCAGAACGACTGGTGATCCTTTCTTGCGGTAGGTGATATTCACCGTTCAGTGATTATTTAGCTCGTAAGAAAGGTTCACCAGTCGTTCTTTAAGTCACTCTTAACTTACGAACAGCTTTATGAAACAGCCCCCCCAGGAACATTTGCTTGATCTTAGCTGGGGTAATATCGGAACGCCTTGAGGTGGAGTCGTGCACTATATAAATACCCTATACTATTATTATTAGTAGTAGTAGTAGTAGTAGTAGTAGTAGTTAAAATGGTAGTACTTATACTTCTGTCTTGATTTGTTTTTAGATTCATGCAAAAAGGTCGGTGTCGTCTGTGAGAGTGTCCTTGGGTCTTTAGACGTTGTCAACTGCCAGAGTATAAAAATGCAGGTTAGTTATTCCATATATTCAGTCATTGAAGTACAATGGGCATTGTGGCATGCACCTGTCATCCACGCTTCATGGGTGAAGTTATGAATTGACACTGAGATTCTTGGTTTGAGCCCTGGTCACACCTTCTGGATGGTGACGTTACAGGTCAGCCCCAGATGAAAATGATATTACCCGTTTGTTTCACGTCGTAAAAGAAAAAACGAACTCAAATTACACACACACACACAAAATAGTAAGATGATCAGAACTGTTTAACCCTTAACGTGCCATGAACACATATTTGTGCATCCACTGGAGTGCCACGAACACATTTTCGTACAATGGTCATACAACTATTGTTATGCCTATTGCATTTTGAGGAGTGCATTGCATGCATGAGTGATTCCATTTTTCAGTTCAGCTTATGATCAAGAGGTTTAACATTGTCTCAGGAGTGATTCCCTCTTTTTATAAATAAAATAATTAAACATAGACTCTTTGAAAAAAATGGCAATCGCTGATTACAGTGAATGGCACATTAAGAGTTAATAACTTGGTGACTGGGCACAATGTCAGTCATTTGTGCTGCAACATACATTAAGAATGAACCCTGCAGAAAATGACCTCGCCCTAAAAAAAAATCTATATTTGTTTGTTTTCATTTTTCTACAGATAACAGGTACAGCTCACATCGTAAACATAGACAAAACAGATGGATGTATGGTGTACTTGAGTGAACGGTCTAAGTTTGCTGAAGTCATTAGCGCCAAGTCATCAGAAATGAACATCCTTATCCCAAGTGGAGAAGATGGAGACTATGTAAGTCAAAGTCAAAGCTTTTCTGGCCCTGTGAAAGAATATGTCTGTTTGGTAATTTCCTTTGATGGTTTTGTATTTTCCATAATCATGGCTGCAGATGACCTGCAGGAATTTAGTGTTCATGCACAAACATATGTGGAAATAAATGACTTTGAATTTGAAGGAAGACTAATTGTGTAATGAATGAAAATACAATGCCATCCCTTATCTATTTCAAAGCTAAAGCAGGGATAATAATATCCAATTCCTTTGGAAGCGCATAGAGACGTTGTAATCATACTGTGTTATGTGCTATACAAGAACTGTTCATTATTGTTTCATATAAAGGATGTACCACAAGGATACTTATGTGCTCCTTGGATGTTCAGGATCAGCTGTGCATGTATTTTCTATACTTGTAAAGTGTATATGGAATTTGGGGGACAAGTTCTTAAAATTGTATGGGGAGGAAAGCTAGCTTAGCCCATTGAAATGATAATAAAGAGAGTTAGGGTTCCACACTGTCCCATAATTTCTGCTATACGTGAATGTCTTTGATTAAGCTGAATGTGTTTTAACAAAGTTAGACTGAATTATTTTCTAACTTGTCATTGAAATTGAACTGCTTGTTAAGCACAATAATTTCAATCTACGAAGATCATATTTCAACTTTAGCAGATGCAAATTGAATAAATAGGCCAATGATTTAGCAAATGATATATTCCAGTCATTTGTATTAAAAGTGACACCCTTTGGAACTTTACAAGCTGCGTTATGTAACAGCCCCCAGGGTGGTGTTTCATAAAGCTTATCGTTAAGTTACTCACGACTGGAACATGTTCTTTTGTGCTAGTCAGTTACATAGTGATACATGACTTTGCACAAGAAAGGGTCACCAGTCATTAGTGAAGTCATTCATAACTTGCAAACAGCTTTAAGAAACACCCACCTATGCCCCATTGCATATATGGTAATTTTTCCATCCAATGGTAACTCCCATGGTAATGCTGATCAACAGCCAACCAAATTCAAGGATTCCATGCAAGTTACCATTGCATGGGAAAGTCACCATAAAGGTCACTTTTATGCAACGGGGTCCGGGTCTGTTCAAAATAAATTTTATGATTATCATTGTTTTTGTTCATGCATTTCTTCTCCTTCTTATCCTTCTATATGTAGGTTGAATATGCCCTTCCTGAGCAGTACAGAAGTGTGTATGATGCAAACAAGAAGTGTATGGTCACAACCTGTACTGAGTCAATGGGATAGATCCTGGCGCCTCTCCTAAACAGGCAGATAAATATATGTGTAACCTCAGAGTCCCAAACAGCAAAATATTTTGCTTGAGGGAATTTCAGTATGATTACAAAGGATATGATTATGATCACTTACTTTTTTCATGTATCACCCGAATTATTGACAGATTTGTAGAAAATACCACAATGAACAATACTTAACATGTATGCCATTTAAAAAAAATATATATTTAGAGTTACCTTAAAACAGATCATACAATGTTAGACAGGTATCATATTAGCTTTATAAGTGTTTAATTTGTTTAATGTTATCAATTTACGCAACCTTTAATTTTTTTCGTTTCAGTGATTACACAGTCTTTGGAACTGTTATCATTTATTTCAGAATGTTTTCATATGTGTGTTGCTTATCATTTTTAATGATGAATATGAATGAAGATTCTAGAATATGAAATCTCTGGGATGGATGATACAATGTTGTTCAGCTCAGATTATCATTTATGATTTTTCTCATAATATCCTTAGTACCTTAGTATTGTGGTGAAGGATTTCTCTTAGGGGTGGGGGAAGAAAGGGGGTAGTCGTCCGTGGGAAAATCATCCTTCATATTTATCAATTAAGACATGAATGAAACTTGCAATTCATCTGCAGTGGAAACTGGCAGGTGACATCAGCTGGTCCCCACCCCACCCCCCCCCCCATGTTGCGTTATTTGCAAGTTTAATTTATAAATTAATTGAAGGAAGGAATCAATTATGAATATGATTCTTGACATGTTTATGTGGTTAAAAGCAGCAAATCATGGATTATAATATAACGCATTATGATGACCGTATACGTATTACCAAAAGTATATATAGGTATTATTTGTAACTCAAGAGAATTTTTGATATATCAAACTTAGACCAATGAAAAAGAAAAAGATACCAGCCGAATTTTATGCTTGTGATGGTAGTTGTATCCCAATTATGAGTTTTATGAGATATATATATTTATATTTATTTTGCCACACAGTCTTTAAAATCAATGACTTTAATTTCATGTTTAGTATTTTACATTCTTCATTAATATGAATATTCTTTGTACATGAAGTTGTTTTTTAAGGATTGGATGTTACTTAATCTGTGATTCTTTTTTTTTGTTTTTTTTTAATAGTGATTCTTTTTTTATCAAATAGATTTGATATGATTATTGTTGATTGCGATTGACATACTGCAATATATTAACTAGCATTTTTATTTTGAGTAGGAAAGCACCAAGTGCAACTGGATGTATGTTAGTTTGAAACTTTTTGTCAACCAATCTGAATGGCCCAAACCAGCATTTGGTTTAATACTTCCATCAGCCCTTCTTATTTTATTCAGGTTAATATAATTGCTTTCAGCTTAAGAAATATCCCCAGTTAACTGGAACCAACCATTTTGAAGACTTGTCAATTGATTTGTTTTTGTGCAAAATGGGTGGTTATATTATAGCATGCTGGCAACCAGTAAGTCTGAACTTTATACCTTGACCTACAACCTACATGTATTGTACTTGAAATTGGCAGAAAATTGATGTTTATTTGAATTGAATATCATTTCATTTCATTGTATAGTACTTAGATGTGATGTCAATACTTAAAGTCATTTAATTTGGATTGAGTGAATGCTTTGGTAATACACTGACATAAATCTAGTACGTGAAAATCCTGTATTACTTTGATAAATTTTTATTTGGGAATGGGGTTTTGCATTTGTGAAACACTGGATTATTCAAAGTACTGGTAGTATGCAAATTAGCTGTAGTAGGGCTGGAATTATACGAATCAGTATGCAATTAACCATTTCCAATTTCAATGTACATTTAGGTGATCTAATATTCTTTTAGATTTATATACATATGCATATGCAATAGCCCGCTAGTGGAGGATTAAACACAGAATTTGATTTTGTCACATCCTTTCAAATATTGAAACAAACACCATAAATAATGAGTTATTGTGTCCTACATCTAGATTAGTGTTCTTACACATGTGCCTGTCTGCTTAATGAATTGTTGAATTTTTGTTACCTAGCCAAGGGGCATATTAGGGAAAACTCAGCTGTGTCTTAACTACATGTAGGTATAACACAGAGCAAAGACACATCTTCTGTTCAATATTATGGTGAGATTTAGACAAAAATGTTGTATTTACTTACAGACTAACAAACTGTACTTTATGTGGTGACCTTACACAAAGCTACGATTTAACAAGGAACCATTGTCGCTCATTTGATCATACACGTTTGTATCAAACTTTGCTATTTAGAACTGTTTTTAATTATATTGTTTTTTATGGAAAAGAATGAAAGACAAAATATATGGTGGTTTTTTGGCAAGAATATTGCTCCTGCATACATGCCTTATGGATCTTAATGTACTCTGAATTGTGTGAAAGCAAAGCAATAAATTGGCTCAGTTTAGAATTGTTTGGGGTGATATGTGCACCTATCCATGTTTGTCACTCTCCACTCGTGTGTTAAATGGTACCCGGTAGGATGTGGATGTCTGTGTGATTAGATTGGCATGTGTCCAACAGTACATGACTACTGATGGGGCTACCCTGTATAAATAAAACAAAATAAGTAAATGGAAAAAAATGGTTGCCTGGCCAGGATGCTGCCCAGGGAGTGGAGAAAGTGCACTTTATGGATGGAACAGTGGTGGATCCTATGACCAGGGTAATGATAATTACATGTAAAGCGCCTAGAAACACAAAGTATGAAGCGTGATATAAATCTAACTTTTACTTCTTTTTTTTAATTTTATCATGTGTGTCCATCTTAAATACAGGTAAATCAGCCAAGGTTGGATCTCTTTTTGCAGAGAGCAACTTGCTGTTTCATATATTTTTTCTCTCTCTTTTACATCAGGGTTGTAGCCCTTATGAAAAACAGTGAAAGAACAACAAATTTTATCCATTTAGAATGTTTTGGATGATATGTGCATTACAGTGTGTGCCTGTTTTAGTTACAGATGAATTGGCCTAGGTCTAATCTCTTTCACATAGAGCAACTTTGTAGGGTTTTTTTCTCCCAGTCTCTTTTACAGCCGTTTGTAGTGCATTTGAAATACAGAGAATTCATTAATTTTCTCCATTTAGTAATACCCTATAGGGATTGGTACATAAAATGGCTAAAAGATTGCTAGCCAACAAAAAAATGTCAATTTTGCACTATTTTAACCCTAAAAGGACTGGGCTATTTGAGATGTATTGAGGACGGGGGGGGGGGGGGGGGGGGGCATCTGATCTCGGCCGCCGTTCGCGCGATCGCACCATAATTTTGCACGCACATTCTTCACCACATAAACTACAAGCCAGTATATAAAAAAATGAAAATATTTATTTTTTATATATTATGAATAAAATATGCAAATTTATTCGTGAAAAACATTATTTGCTAATTTGACACCCAGTTTCATTTCAGATTTTCTTCTTTTTTTTACATATGTCATCTTTGTAATCTAGTATAAAGGTTTTCGCGAAAAAAAAATTACGAAAGCCAATTTTTTCCTTCTGTATTTCTTTATGAATTTCATCTACCATATACTTTGTACACAATGTCATTTTTGGCATGAGATTGTCTCGTAAAAAGTCACGTGGCGTCGCGATGCCATAACCGTATGTCGCGAATTCGGTCTCAAAAGTTGCGCGAGACTTCAAAGAAAAAAAGTGATACATTTTGCGGCGCTATCTTTTTGCGTTTTGGAAATATCGCACGAAGCGTTGGGGGGGGGGGGCATCATGCCCCCAGTCCTTTTAGGGTTAAGGTCATAGACATCTGCTCAATTTAAAGCAAATGCAAATTAGAAGTCTTGTTAAGCACCACCTCAAGTCCTCAACTTCTCAAAACTGGCCAGGTTCCTATCCCATAATGCAATATTCTCGCTCTGCTCCCGCGCTCAATCTAATCTCAGAAGATTTTGGCCATGACAAATTCCAACGTTTAGCCAATTGCAAAGGGTATCCTCCGCTTCATGAGAGTATGGTTATATTACGCCCATTTATGAATTGTTTGATACCAATGACTGTTAAATATGGTTATAACTGATAAAAAATCAACCAAAACATCCTTTGAATACACTGACCTGAATTTTGCGGGGGGGGGGGGGGGTCATATCCTATCATTATTTGTAGAAGCGGGGGGATAATTTGTACAAAATATAGGCATACCCGATACTTCAGGTTTAGTGTCTAAATCAATGTCTGGTGACATTGACCAAATTAATGAAACACAGATTGAAGCAAGTTGGATCACACTTCATAATCTCATCCGTTCATATAGGAGGCTTTAAATCACATTAATTCTACAATAATCTGAGAATATATGAGCATTCTTTGACTATTCTTCATTTAGTTTGATTATTATATATATATATATATATATATATATATATATGTACACAATGTTGGGTATACCTGAGATTTTATCCCTTCACAATCATTGGGGGTTGGCGAAAACTACGAAAGGAAACTGAAACTGCGAAGTTCGTATGCATTTCCTCACTGACTTGTTAACAATGATTTAAAAAAAAAACATCATGAATAATTCATACGTATTAGTAATTGCTGTATAATTTCAAATTCAAAAGGGGAAGTTTTCAGTGAGAGGAAAGACCCGCAGGTCAAGAAAGTCACGGATGATGGATTGATGGTCACGATAATTAAACTCATTCCACGTTTTAATGGTAGAAGTACCGTGCCTGAACCAGTTACATGTACATAAATTGTGTTAATTCTTCAATAAACTCGTTCTGGAACGTCATAAACTCTCAGAATAGAAATTGCCATTACAACCAGAATTGATCAACAGTGGAAGTTGTAAAGTGTGTGTGGGGGGAGCACGCGCGCAAAATGGCCGCACAGGGCCCCGAAGACCCCCTTTTCATGCCTTGCCACCAGTTCCCGAGGATATCATTTTCGCCCTGTTTTCGTTGACAAACCCCTTTCCCCGGTTCCTAAGCCCCCTCCCCCATTTTAGGCGTCAGTTCTCGGGGGCCTCATTTCATGTTAAATTCCAGTTTCCCATTATTCCCCGCCATTTGCAGAGAGCAATCTAGTTCTTAAGCACCTCATTTCACAGAAAATCAGTAATTATGGGTACTTGAAGCCGCACATGCACCCCTACGCTTTCCAAATCCGAGTGCCTCCCGCAGGAGGGGGGTGATACTTAAAGGAAAGTTCCACCCTAACATCCATTTGATTGGAATGAATGAATTCAAAACAAACAAGGGAACAAGCATAATTCTGTCATTTTAATGAATTCGGATATATAATTTTAGAAGCTTTTCTGATTAAATTCACAACCCTACGATCATGGTGAATCATAACTGTTTCATGTATATGAGGGGGCTTTAATACCACTCTTCAGTCGTTTTAACAAAGAGAAATTGTGTTACAATTCCACGCTAACCGGTGTGAATAGATTCTTACTTAGGTGTTGAATTTGAATTGATAGTTAAACGCCTTTGACACTGTAGGATGTACTTTTAACACCAAACTGTGTGATCTTCCAGGAACAAACATCGGGTGTCATTTTAACACCCAATTAGTTTCACAGTGCATATACCGTCTTTTTTAATCGAGTGACGTTGATATTATATGGGCGTTCTGTTCAGCGTAATTAGGTCGATTTGTTTTATTAATATCGCTTTTAACCCAAATATGACGTATTGTAGCTGCTGTAAAAGAAAACAAATATTGTTATTATAGACCGCCCTGTTTTGTCTTAGCTCACATTATACAAGTAAATCCTTCCAGTCGATAAGAAACATTTACTTCTCGTCTTTGCTAGATTCTTTGACAACAACAATGGCTAAGTGGGTAAGTTTCGTCTTCGTTTCATTTGCAGCCCAATCTACATGCACGGAAACTATTATGACAATGAATTTAAAGCTTGCTTGCTAAAAATCTCCGACAAAATTGGAAACAACTATATTATAACTAAATAATTGCCTTCAATCTTCCATCATTTTTTATTGCCAGAGAAAAGGTGAAGTGTACTATTAACATGTTGCTGCTTTTTTTTTTTCTAGAGTCATGCGGGTTGAAACTAATCGTTTCATTAATATTTTAATGGATAAAAAAATGTTGAAGGTTATCACGGGTTGTTATTAGAAATAGAAAGATGAATGGAGACCTCTGAAATATGAAATTTTTCTCGTTTTAGACACAGGGGTGTCGCCATATGAGGGAACTGGGGACGACCGCCTTTTGGTATTTGAAGTAGTGAAATAAAACGTAAATAAGGAAGGAAGAAAAGGGAGAAAAGAAGAGACAATCGAATGTATAAAGAAGAGATGTATGGGTAGTATAAACCGGTAGTATCGATTTATTTATATTGAAAAGACCCCGGTGCCCCCAACACACAAACAAACAATTTTTTTCTTTGGTTAATACTTATTAAAACTAAAAAAAAACTCTTAAAGATCTAATTTGGAATTTCATATATACAGGTGCTGAGGATACCGCTAACCATCTGGACAATACTTCAGCAAGGTATATTGTAGTCAATTTACCCAAATCGTCCGACATAGTGAAATAATTTGAATTCAGATTGCACGTTTTCACGCATCCAATGAAGGGGCCCAAGTTTTTTTTGTATTATTATGATTTTCTTTTTAATTTTCTATTCTTTGTTTGACAATTATATCTAAGGAAATAATTCCCGTGATCAGTAGTGAAAACCCCTCCTTTTTATTATTCTTGTCCTCCTCCTCTTCCTCCTCTTCTTCTTGTTCTTCTTCTTCTTCGTGAGATCTGATACGAGTTATTTTCTTAAAATCTTAATTCGACGGTGTCTGAAAATTTACCACCGCTGTCGGGCACAAAATAATGTAGAATATAGTCGTTCTAGTAGTAGATAGTAGTAGTAGAAGAACTTGAAGTAGCAGTAGAAGTAGTAGTGGTTGCGGTAGTAGTAGCAGTAGTAGTAGTGGTGGTAGGGCCTAGTAGTAGTAGTAGTAGTAGTAGTAGAAATAGTGATGGTAGAAGTAGTATAGTAGTAGTATATAGTAGTAGTTTTATAGTAGTAGTAGAAGTAGTAGTAGTAGTAGTAGTAGTAGGAGGAGTAGTAGTAGTTTTATAGTAGTAGCAGTAGTAGTAGTAGTAGTAGTATAGTAGTAGTAGTAGTAGTAGTAGGAGTAGTAGTAGAAACAGTAATAGTATAAATAGTAATAGAAATCGTAGAAGGCCTATACAGTAGCAACAGAACTAGTAACATCAGCAACAGCTGCATATATTGTAGCTAGTAGCATCTGCTTGTAACATTTCTTTATCATTATCATGCACCTTCATCCTTGATGCTCTACAAAATAATGTCAGATGATCTTTGTATAGGTTTGCATGGTGGAGTTTATAACGTGGAGAAGGTTTATACGGTTCCCCATGTGTAATATGAAGGACTGTAAACCAGATGAGATGAGCTGAATATGGCTTGAGTATATGGTTTGAGTAGTCTGGTCTACAGTCCTTTTCAGGACTTCACTCACTTTCAAGAAAAGAATACCTCTTATTTCCTCTTTTCATCCTTTCTCGCCTTTCCATTTCAATTTTCTGCCTGTATTTCCTTTCCCTTCTTCATATTACACATGGTGAACCTTAAAACTTCTCCATGTTAAAATAATTTCATGTAATAATCACTTTTTACTTCAGTCTTTATCATCCAGAGTGCGTGCCATTGCCCGGTCGCGATAATCCCAGACGGGGGAGTTTTTTATTACCTTAAAGGAATTCCAAGATTTTTGGACAAAACTCAGCCCCCTTCAAGAATACCTGGTGTCTCCGGCGATTCTCAAATCTTAGACTGCACCACAAGTTGTAAGTTATCTCCATCCATTATCATGAATAGGAATAATGACTTTTTTCGTTGGAAACTCTACACATGGGCTTATATGGCATGTTTTCTTTACATTCATATATAGATCAGAAGCCTCCCCGAACCCGTTTTTTGTATCCCAATTAAAGGCAGGATAAAAAATCAGCCCGTTTGACTGATTTTGATGTAGGCCTATCCTAAAAGGACTGGGCTATTCTTGAGATGTATTGAGGGAGAGGGGGCATAATTATTGATGTCCTGTTCTGAACCGTTGGGGTGGGTATGATGGCCGTTAATCCCAACGCTCTTAATTTGAATGAAAAGAGAAAAATCCAACGAGCATAACACTGAAAATTTCATCAAAATCGGATGTAAAATAAGAAAGTTATGACATTTTAAAGTTTTGCTTAATTTCACATAATAGTTATATGCACATGCCGGTCGGTATGCAAATCAGGGAACTGATGACATCACTCACTCACTTTTTCTTTTGTATTTTATTATAAGAGATATTCTGATTTCATCCTCATTGTCCTCTGAAACAAAGTTTTATTTCTCACTGAACATGTATAATTACCATTGTTTAACATTATATGGTCAGTCGAGTTGGTCCTTATTTATTGTCAAATCTGTAAAAATAGAAATATTGTATAATTCAAACAATAAAAAACAAAAGAAATAGTGAGTGAGGGACATCATCGATTCTCTCATTTGCATGTGACTAAATTGTGCATATAAATATTTTGTGAAAAATAAGCGAAAATTTAAAATGTCATAAATTTCTTATTTCACATCCGATTTTGATCAAATTTTCAGCATTATGCTTGTCTGATTTTTCTCTTTTGATTCAAATCAACATTTTAATGAGATGGACTTGTCCTTTACGAATTATGATGAAGAAATTTCCTGTCTGGTTTTCCTCCCGGTCTGCATGGTCTGAGCCTAATTTTGCTGAAGGTAACGACTTGGCTTTATCAGTTCACGCATTGTCCCGACGTGCTTTCAGCAAATATTCTCGACACCCTATTCTGGGAAGTATATAGCGCAAATTCAAACATTCCAACGTTCTGGTGTTGACACCCTCTACGTTCGTTTATTAGGACAACTTACACTGATCACATATACCGTGTTTACACTTGATCGGCTTTTGGTTCAGAACCAAAATGCCGATGCAGAATCGGCTTTTGGTTTGCGTTTACACGTTGTTACAGCTCGCGGTTCAGAACCGCGAGCCGATGCAAAAACCTGAAATGATACGCACACCAACAATATACGTCCATAAAGACAACGCTGGATCAGTGCGCTTACAATTACGTCACAATGGTAAAGTAATTGAAATGCGCACAAATTGCCGATGCAGAATCGGCTTTCTGTTTACACGTAGTAAAAAAGCCGATGCATGCATCGGCTCGCAGTACTGAACCTACTACTTTGGTGGTGCAAATTGCCGGTTCTGAACCGCGAGCCGATGCAAGTTACTCGCGTTTACACGCTATGAAAAAGCCGATGCTGCATCGGCTCGCAGTTCAGAACCGCGAGCCGATTCAAAAGCCGATTGAGTGTAAACACGGTGTCTGCACTCACAATTTTGCGCTTATCATTTGCGAAGTATGCATGAAGTGCGGCTGGCTTAGCCCGCATATGCGCAAAGTATGCGCGACCCTGTCGTGAACTGCATGCCACTACCCGGGGATGTGCCTATTATATCCCTTACTTATTGTTGTATTGAGAGTGTACACAAGGAGAAAAGGAATAGTTTTACTACGAAAAACGTTTGCCATGAAATACTGTACAAGCTGTAATTTTCGCGGGGGTTTTATTTTCGCGGATTTCGCGAATTGCCGATCGGCCGCGAATTTAACAACACGCGAAAATATTGACACACTTGTTAGTCAGTGCCAATGTCCCCAACAGCAAAGCTTTGCTATTGAAAACATACTGTGTAGTGAGAAAATGGAGATATGCACCTCTATATGTACAAAAAATAAGGCTTAGAAAGTACAGTTAGTGATTCAAAAAGTTAGCTAGAATTTCACTTTTTTTAATTTCTCAAACAAAATCAGAGCCTAAAGTATTTTCTAACATTATTTTATCAATATCTATACACTCATTGTAATATTAAAATGTATTTTCCATGAAATAATTTGATATTATTGTCATCTGATTGACTCTATTACACACGTATTGGCAGCTATTTGCATACTCATTAATATTCATAAGTCACATGACCAGAGCTTTTACAGTTGAAGATTCTGTTCACAAAATTCCACATTTTTGCAGTTTTACCAACTTTTTGAAAAATTAATAGAACAAAACACAAATTCTAAAGATTGCTTAACCCTATAAATTACAGATCAAACTGTGGCATGATGAATTTTCAGATCTAAAGGTAAAAAAAATGAAATTTAAACCACCTTTTTCCACAGTTTGTAACTGTTTTTACAGGGACATATTTATGTACAAAAGACACATCAGCATGGGATTTTGAGGAATAGAGATTTGCACGTGATTAGCACTAGTTTTGCTTCTTTTAAATGCTGTGGAAATGTTTTCTACATCTTCCGATCGCGAATTTAACAACCTGCGAAAATGTCGGGACCCCCGCGATTCGCGAAAAATTCTGTACGCGAAAATAACAGCTTCTACAGTAGTTCATTTTCCTTGCTGACGTCACGCATAGTCCATTTTTCCCTAGGGAAAAAGTGAACTATACGTTTTTTGACCCCGCCCCCTACTCGATTCGCGAGCTGTGCGGCGCGATGCGAGCAGAGCGCTGCTCAGCCCAACGGTACTCTCTACTGCATGCCACGGCAAACTTTCGGCGAGCTGCACTAACCAGGTGCGCTCGCTGAACAGACGATCAATACGGCAAGCCTTATTGTTTTCTCAACTTCTCAACGATTGTTTTGTTCCATCATCGACTTATTAAAAATCGTTTTGCTGTAAAAGTCGGGTATCAACGAAGAATATCGTATGAAGAATATATATGAGTGGAAGGGATATAAAACAAATATACAATGACCCATTCTCGGAACCGGCTAAAACTATTTGCACTCAGGAACATCACATAGTACTATTCTCCCTCGGGCCGATGGCCCTCGGGGGAATAGTATACAAATATATAATGACACTCGAGGATCTGGCTAAAACTATTCGCATCGAAGGAACATCACATAGTACTATTCTCCCGAGGGCCATCGGCCCGAGGGAGAATAGTACTATGTGATGTTCCTGAGTGCGAATAGTTTTAGCCTGTTCCGAGAATGGGTCATTGTATATTTGTTTTATATCCCTTCCACTCATACCATTTTACAGCGAAACGATTTTTGATAAGTCGATATAGAACAATTGTTGAGAAGTTGAGAAAATAATAAGTCTTGCCGTATGGATCGTCTGTTCAGCGAGCGCACCTGGTTAGTGCAGCTCGCCGAAAGTTTCCCGTGGCATGCAGTGGAGAGTACCGTCTGGCTGAGCAGCGCTCTGCTCGCATCGCGCCGCCCAGCTCGCGAATCGCAAAGTAGTGGGGGGTGGTCAAAAAACGTATATAGTTCACTTTTTCCCTAGGGAAAAAAATGGACTATGCGTGACGTCAGCAAGGAAAATGAACTATTTCACGGCAAACGTTTTTTTCGTAGTAAAACTATTCTTTTTATCCCTGTGTACACTCTGAATACAACAATCTTAAGTAAGGGTTATAATACTATATGATGTTCCTTCGATGCGAATAGTTTTAGCCAGATCCTCGAGTGTCATTGTATATTTGTATACTATTTTTGGCAGCAAAGAAATTTCTTGTTGCGCATAGTTCACGAACAATTCACGAATTTGTAATGCGTGCCAAAAATATTTCATGAATTAAACAAAGTGTGAGTTTCTATTCATAATCATAAGCTGAAAATTCAGTTGTGATACGTTGCAAACTCTGCTCTCGACAGAAAGTAGTGTATGTTGTTCTTTCTTTCGGATTGGTTTGAATGTTACATAGGGCCTGTTCAAAATAATATTAATTAATGTGCATGCAGTTACATGCTACTGTTCCAGCATCGACACCAACTTCAGACTGATCAAATAAAAGTCATGATTCAAATGACACTCGGGTTGTGCCATTGTGGTCGGTTTCACAGGTGTTACTGTAGCTAGGGGCGTCGGCCCATGTCTCTGATGGGAGGGGGGGGTGGATAGGGGAAACATCCCCAAATTTAGAATATTGTTTGCGAAGCTCGCCGAAAATTGAACATTTTTGTATGTTTAAGAATATTTTTATGCCAAGTTTATATAGGTTTTATAGTGCTTTCCGTTGCTTTTAAAAACGGTGACACGACATTTGACAACAGAATTGCAACATAATTTATTTCAATGCAGAACATTTCTTTGAAGTAAAAGGCGTTTCCTCCTTTGCAGTAGACCACTTGTATTGTTTTGTAACCACTTGGAGATAACAAAATTAGATTTCCCTCTATCAGCTTCATACAAAGAAGTGCTGACACAGCAAAGCCTATACCTCTCATGGGTTTGCCGAAGTCACCAACCCCTTTTCCTTATTTTGCCTATTTATGGAAAAATCTACCAATTCGGAGACCTCATTGATGCAAAAATGTTTTTCTGATATATGGCAAACCACTTTCATTGTTTCGTAACCACTTGGAGATAAAAAGTAGATTTTCCTCTATCAGCTACATAAGTGTTGGCTCAGCAAAGCCTACCCCCTCAGGGGTTCCCGAAGTCTCTCCACCCTTTTTGCCTATTTTCCCTCTTTATAAAAACAAAATCGCAGTTTTTGACCCCCCCCCCTACCCAGGCAAAAAAGCATTTCTGCTATATGGTAAAGTCACTTTTATTATTTGAAACCACTTAAAGATGAATAGGTTTCGTTTATCAGCTACATTGTAAAAAAAAACTGCCGGCACATCGACCCTACTAATTCAGGGGCTGCTGTAGTCACCCCACGTTTTTGCCGATTTTGCCTTATTGTTTAAAAAATAGTCAATTTTAGCCCACCATTGAGGCAAAAGGCGTTTCTACTATAGAGTAAAATCACTTTTATTTCCTAAAACCACTTGGAGATGAAAGAGAAGACTTTTTTCCCTATCAGCTATATACATAATTATACCAAATTGTTAGCATATCGACGCCTTCCCTCTTCAGGAGCTCCAAATTGACAGATTTTCCCATAATTATTGGCAAAATACGGAAAAGGGGTGTGTGACTTCGGTAGTATGTAGTATAATAAGATGTGGCAGGTCTAAAAGCTACATTTCATTTTTCTCTGACTTGAACTCTGAGATCGAGCAGGCAGAAAATGTCATTATTTTGGTGTACAACGTCACGTGACTAGCATATGATCCGTGCCTAGACCCTTTCATGTTAAACAATTAATACAGTCCAAACAGAATCAAATTTATGCATTTGATGTTAATAGCAACAGTGTTCTTGTAGTATACATTTTTGCTCACTGATATTTATGATATATAGCTATAGTTTGAGGAGGCCAATGTTTATAGTAGTATCGAGTCCGGATTTGATTTGATTTGCAATCGGGTCTGAGTACATAGTATACACTAGCGTCGTCTGCTACGTAAACTAAATGAGCGAATATGACCAAAAACTCACCATTATGTTTATGCAAATTAGAACACTTTCCCCTATTCGGATTTTTTGGGGACTTTTAGTATGGTCTTCTATGGACGTCAAAAAAATGTTGTACTTTGGAATAAATTCTGTTGCAATTTGTTCCAAGTGAAAAGTGAAATTACTGGACTAAAAGTCATGATTGAAATGACACTCGGGTTGTGCCATTGTGGTCGGTTTCGCAGATGTTACTGTAGCCAGGGGCGTCAGCCCATGTCTCTGATGGGAGGGGGGGGGTGGATAGGGGGAAATGCCCAAATTTAGAATATTGCGTGCAAAGCTCGCCGAAAATTGAACATTTTTGTATGTTTAAGAATATTTGTATGCCAAGTTTAATGGTTTTATAGTGCTTTCCGTTGCTTTTAAAAACGGTGAGATGACATTTGCTCCGACGACAATTGCTCCAGGCTATATTTCCTCTGAAAAATAGGGTTAAGGTTGCAATAAGGATTTATGTTAGGTTTAGTGTGAGGCATTTTATATAGCGTTGATTCCAGGGTTGAAGGTGGTCAGTCCATTAACTTGTGGAATTTACAGCGGAGCAATTGTTGCCGTAGTAAATGTCATGGAACCTTAAAAACATATGTTTGCATTGTATATTGATGTGAATATTTCAAGTTGTCAAAATTATGGTGGGGGGGGGGGGCAAATCAATTTGTTTGCCCATCCCCTGTATTTTCGTGCGGGTGGGGGTAGTTGCATCTGAATGTAGCATTATGGCGTTGAACTTAAGTTGAGTTTAAAACCTGGCCGGGGCCCATTTCATTAGAAAATAAATGTCTGTGATAGCAGTTAAAAGCTACTTATATCCTTCACTTTTATTGGCTAATAGTACATTTGATAAAGAAATTGTACATTTGATATGA
The DNA here is from genome assembly GCF_037042905.1 of Lytechinus pictus. NCBI lineage: Eukaryota > Metazoa > Echinodermata > Echinoidea > Temnopleuroida > Toxopneustidae > Lytechinus > Lytechinus pictus. Next base: position 42,548,024 of record NC_087245.1, on the reverse strand, counting down.
AAACATATCTATATGAAAGGGGACCCTGATCAAAATATTTGTGTGATACAGATGATACGTGCTTCTCTAATCCGTGCTTGAATGGAGGGACTTGTGTGGTTACAGGCTTTAGATCATACCGTTGCGTCTGCCCAACGGGATACGATGGATGTGCATGTGGTGAGTCGGGTTTTTTTTTGTAACTCGGGAGTCGGATATCGGGAGTTTTTGGTAAATCCCCCAAAGCGCACTATTCCAATTCATTGCTAGATTATTATTTATTCTTATTTGAATCTGGAATAGTAATAATAATGATGATGATAATAACAATAGCAACAACAATAATAATAATAATTATAATAATGATAATGATAATAATAAGGGAATATTTTATCGAAGGTCGCCACCCAGTTCCAAAAGCTGTTCTCCCAGCGCTGCAGCGGTCCGTGCTTTATGGACAAGTTTTGTGATTTTACATTAAAATAATTATCCGGACGTAAGGATGTACATTACAGTGCGTCCCACAAAAACGAAACCGAGATTTATCAATGATTTATCATAACTTAATAAAAAAAACACAATAGACAAATAACCTACCATTGTGAAGCTTAGAATCTCTTCTTTCATCTGAAATTACTTAAGATTTTTTTTTCATTTACGCATGAGTGAGCAAAAACAATTTAAAGAGGGGATACCAAAAAGTCATTTGGCTGGCGGGCTCTATCAGGGTTTTAAAAAGAAAACCACATTTTCAAAAAGTTCAATATCTGCTCTTTAATTTGATGCCTCAATTACAGAAAATATTTAAGAAATAACAGAGTTCTGGTTATTTGAAATAAGGCTTGAATTTCAATAATTTAATAAAATGAAGAGGTTTTACAGGCTAGAGTTCAGACTCACACAACTCTCCGTTTTTGTGGACGATCAGCTATGCATTAAGTCTTTTGTATAGATCTTCTGTGGGAAACCGGTGAAAACACGTTTATCAAAAAAATTATGGAAATACAAGTATTGTTTCGAGGGAACATAACTTTTTTTTACTTCTTGACCATTTTGTGTGATTAAGGTATCAATAAAAGAACAGATATTGAACTTCTAGGCATGTGAATTTCTTTTTGAAATTCAGATACCCCCGCAAAATGAGTTTCTGGTATCCTTTCTTCATATTGTTTTTGCTCACTCATGCGTGAATGAGGAATAATCTAAGTAAAGAGGACATTCTAAGCTTTAAATTGGTATGTCATTTGTTTATTGTATTTGTGATTAAGTTATGATAAATTATAGCTAAATCTCGGTTTCGTTTTTCGTGGGACGCACTGTATATCTATTTCCCCCCTCCAAATAGAGGATTTTATTTACAAACAAAGCAACATAACACGTTATACAAATGAACATACATGAGATGAAAGGACATTTCGAAAATTATATCGATACAAAAACAATTACATGGTTATGCAATCATCCAATAATCTTACATAAGCTATGTATACAATAGATTTTGACAATCATTGAGTGACAACAAAGATTCACCACGTATTAGATGATTTCTCTGGGTAGACAGACATATTTTTTTCTGTATCGAGCTTTCTTGCTATTCCTATTAGGAATATGAATTTCAGATTATCTCTCTTGTTTTCCACATATGTTTCTTGAAAGAATGACTTTGTGAATTCACCAAAGTGCAACAGAAGTAAAACTCATCTACTTCATGATTAAAACAAAATTTTATTATTCATTTCTACATCTTTATGAAAATACTTGTTTAATCATTTTTTTCAAGGAATGGTTTGTTTAAATCACAAGAAATAAAAGCGTGGTGAATATCTTCTCCCGTTTCGCTATGAGAACAGATGTTATCATTCACTAAACCGCATTTGTGTAGGTTTCTTCTCACAGGTAATATAGGTTATAAAGAAGTTCGAAATTTAATTCGTGTAACTTGTTGTCTTGAATTTGATTAGATTACGTTTAAAGATTACTTCCCAGTCGAAATTGGTTTCTAGCTTATCTTCCCAGTAAATAACACGTATTGGTGTGCGAGTAATCGGGAAAAAGCAGTTTATTTAAGAATTTGCTACTACATTCACTGATATGTTTTTCTTTTTCTCCAATGATCAAAAGTGGTATTTGTAAATGTGGTTCTAATTGAAGTGTTCCAAATTTGAGGCATCGATTTTCTTGATTTAGAGTAATTATATATTACATTACATTTTCCTTTTATGGTTTTGAGTCTTAGAGCATTGTTTTCTGTGGAGAGAAAATTCCCATCACAATTTCCATCCTCTAGAAAGGTGAAACCACTTTCATACCATCCTCTAAAAACATAGAGTGTATATTTGTTGAACGCTATATATATATACAGTGCGTATCAAAAAGTTTACACTAAGAAATAACCCTGTAAAATTATATATTTGTAATATCCTGAAGCTTTTCCCCGTTTAAACATCGTTACAGATCTCTTTAAGCAAAGGACGATATAACTGTCGAAAAATCTTTCCGCTTGAGTGAGCACCACCGATTTTTGAAAAGTTCATGAAAATTATAGTCCGGCAGCCCAGGAGATTTATTCAACCGAAAGCCGGACAAGCAAATGACCCCATAGCTGGATGGCATGGACCCTGAAGTTTACAAAAATGCATTGCTGCCGGGTTCTATCCGTGGTCTTCCCTCCGAAATGACGTAATATATGACGTCACTACAAAATGGCCCTATTTCACAATTTTTTAGACATTCTACACATAGCATGAAGTCAAGGGGAAATATCTCAGCCAAACCATGCTTGTTTTGTATGAAACTTTCAAAATATTTTTTTCAAATAATGCACAAGAGATATGCAAAATTTCACGAACAGAATTTATTGTTTACATATGCAAATTACGTAATAAAATTTGCATATCATTAGTTTGGGAGATTTCTTGCATCAAAAATTGTCGAAAATCGATTCAGAAATTTATTTTCTTTTTTAGTGAACTTTACTTGATATATTTCCTCTTAAGCATAATATCATTCTCTTCATCTATATCTCTACTTTTAGAAAATATATGTCAGTAATTAGAAATGACATTATAGACTGTGATTTCAGCCCCCTTTTCAATATGATGCGCACTTATAGAAATCGTGCGTTTTGGGCCTATTTTCACCATATACCTGAGGTGTGCGAACGATATGCCTACTTTATTGATGTTTCCTGCATTTTGCATGATATTAAATCTTCCAAACAACATATTTTCATCTCCATTATGTCTCTGCTGATAAATAAATGATTTCAGCAAAGATTGATTGCCCACTGGGCAGTCTATAGGCTTCGTTTTCAGCCTAGTTTTCAACAATGAACCTATACCATGTATGACTGCATTATTGTAGTCGAGTCGGAAATGGGAGTTCCTTTGCACCATCATATTTATTTTTTACTCAACGTTTTTGTATTTGCCTGAAGTGTCTAGTTAATTAATCTTGATGTTCCCTTGGCAAAATCGTGTCCAACAGGGTTCAAAATTGATATCTTTGGCGGCCCTCTTGGATTTTTTTTAATGAAAAGTAATTATTTTCATATTTTTTGCACAGAGTGTGAAAATGGGACAATCTTAAAAAATGAATACGCATTACTCTATGATTCGGATAGTAGAAATTGATTGAATTCGTTTTCTGGACAGCTAATATATTTTGAAATAAAATTCATCCAGAAATTGCCACTGGTCAAAAATTTGCATGTGCATTGATATCTATCTGTTCAATCATTAACATCAACAACTATTGCACAACATCAGCATTTGACACGAAAGAAGATAATTTTTTATAATATACCGATAATACTGAAACGCTTCATGACAGTATGTCCTAATTTGCTTAGTTAAAGGGCAAATACCATATATTGCTCGATATTGCGATAAAATGACACCAAAAAGCAACCTCTGTAACAGTATATTTTTCTCTATCAGCTACATTATAAAGAAATGAAGGCGCAGCAAAGCCTACCCCCCCCCCCCCCTCTTTATGGGACCGCCGGAGTCCCCCATCCTTTTTTCGTATTTTGCCCATTTCTTGGAAAATTCTACTTTTTTTGAGCCCCATTGAAGGGAAAAGACGTTTCTGCTTTGCAGTTAAGTCACTTTTATTGTTGTTTAACCACTTAGGGATAAAAAAGTAGAGTTTTCTCTATCTGCTTTGCTGGTACAGCAAAGCCTATCCCCTCTAGGGACTGCCAAAGTTACCCACCCTTTTTACGTATTTTACCCATTTATGGGAAAATATGCTAATTTGGAGCCCCGTTTGAGGCAAAAAACGTTTCTGATATGGAATAAAGCCACTTTCATTCTTTTGAAACTACATGGAGATAAAAGAGTAGAGTTTCCTCTATCTGCTACATATAGAGAAGTGCTAGCATATTGAAGCATACCCCCTTAAGGGAGCGTCGAAATCACCCACCCCTTTTTCATATTTCACCTATTTATGGGAAAGTGTGCTATTTTCGAGCCCCCATTGAGGCAAAAAGTGCTTCTGCTATGTAGTAAAGCCACTTTTATTGGTTTGAAACTATATGGATACGAAAAAGTCCGGCGAGTTTCCTCCATCTGCTACATATAAAGAAGTGCTGGCATATTGAAGCATACCCCCTTAAGGGGGCGTCGAAATCACCCACCCCTTTTTCATATTTCACCTATTTATGGGAAAATGTGCTGTTTTCGAGCCCCTTTGAGGCAAAAGGTGTTTCTGCTATGAAGTAAAACCACTTTTATTACTTTTAAACTTTGTGGATACGAAAGAGTCGAGTTTCCTCTATCTGCTACATATAAAGAAGTGCTGGCATATTGAAGCATACCCCCTTAAGGGGGCGTCGAAATCACCCACCCCTTTTTCATATTTCACCTATTTATGGGGAAATGTGCTATTTTCGAGCCCCCATTGAGGCAAAAAGTGTTGCTGCTATGTAGTAAGGCCACCTTTATTGTTTTTAAACTGTATGGAGACGAAGGAGTAGAGTTTTTTTTTTTTTTTTATCTGCTACATATTAAGAAGTGCTGGTACAGCAAAGCCTACCCCCTCTGGGGACTGCCGAAGTTACCCGTCCCTTTTACGTATTTTGCAAATTTATGGGAAAATGTGCTATTTTCGAGCCCCCGTTGAGGCAAAAGGTGTTTCTGCTATGAAGTAAAACCACTTTCATTGCTTTTAAACTATGTGGATACGAAAGAGTTGAGTTTTCTCTATCTGCTACATATAAAGAAGTGCTGGCATATTAAAGCATACCCCCTTAGGAGGTCGTCGAAATCACCTACCCCTTTTCCATATTTTACCTATTTATGGGAAAATGCTATTTTCGAGCCCTCATTGAGGCAAAAAGTTCTGCTGCTATGTAGTAAAGGCCAATTTTTATTGTTTTTAACTTATATGGAGACGAAAGAGTAGAGGTTCTTCTATCTGCTACATACAAAGAAGTGTTTGCATATTGGAGCATACCCCCTTAGGGGGTCGCCGAAATCCACCACCCCTTTTCCATATTTTACCTATTTATGGGAAAATATGCTATTTTCGAGCCCCCATTGAGGTAAAAAATGTTTCTGCTATATAGTAAAGCCAGTTTTATTCTTTTGAAACTACGTGGAATTAAATGAGTAGACTTTCTTCTATCTGCTGCTAATAAGTGGTTGCGGAGCAAAGCCTATCCCCTCTGGGGGTTCCCAAAGTCACCCACCACTTTTCATATTTTTTCCAATATATGGGAAAATCTGCCAATCTTGGAGCCTCTGAAGAAGGTAGAAGTCGATATGCCAGCACTCTTTTTACATGTAGCTGATAGAAAAAAGCCTATTCTTTTATATCCAAGTGGTTTCCAAAATCAAAACTAGCTTTACTATATAGCAGAAATGCCCTTTTGCCTGAATGGGGGCTCAAACATTGCAATTTTTCAATAAAGAGGGAAAATAGACTTAAAAGTTGGAAGAGTTCGGCAGCCCCTGAAGGGGGAAGGCTTCAGTGTGCTACCACATCTTTATATGTAACTGATAAAGAATATCATACTTTGTCATCTTTATGTGCTTACAAAAAAAAAACAAGGGCTTTACTGCAAGGCAGAAACACTTTTTGCCTCAATGGTTCTCCAAAATGACGAATTTTCCGAAAAATTGGAAAAATACGAAAAAAGGATTGGGTGACTTTGACAGCCCCCTGAGGGGTAGGCTTTGTTATGCCCTAACTTCTTTAGATGTAGCTGATAGAGAAAAGCCTACTCTTTTGTCTCTAAGTGATTTAAAGGAAAAAAATACATACCCAAAACAAAATTTTGCCACATTGGGGGCTCCGAAAAGCACGATATCAAATAGTCAAGCTACGGATAAGGGTGTGGTATGTAACCTTCTACTGGCTCTTGTGGGACTATGCTTTAAGGTGCCCGAGAGTAATTGCATGCAAAATGAAAATGCAGAGCAATGCCTCGATCCTCTATCTTTTTCAAGAGATTTCATTATTATAAAAGTTGCTTTGTGTAGAAAACGCCTTTTACCCTCATACACATGATACAAGTAATACATACCTTTCTATCGATCGCTAAGCACGTTACATGCATTTCTGCATGTTAGGCACATCAACAAAGGCGATACAAGATAAAACAGATAGATGTCAATGCCCATGATTATTTTGGTTCAATTTTTTTTTATGAATTCTTGTTTTTTTTTCCAAAATATATTAACCGGACTATTCAGAAAACAATTTCAACCGATTTCTACTATCCAAACCATAGTGAAATGCGTATTCATTTAAGATTGTCCCATTGTCAGACTCTGTGCAATAAAATATGAAAATAATTGATTTTCATTTAAAAAGTCCAAGAGGGCCGCCAAAGATATCAATTTTGAACCCCGTTGGACACGATTTTGCAAAGGGAACATCAAGAGACATTAACTAGACACTTCAGGCAAATACAAAAACGTTGAGTGAAAAATATTTTGATGGTACACAGGAACCCCCTTATCTGACTCGACTATACAACGATGCAGTCATACATGGTATAGATTCGTTGTTGAAAACCAGGCTGAAAACGAAGCCTATAGACTGCTCAGTGGGCAATCAATCTTTGCTGAAATCATTTGTTTATCAGCAGAGACATAATGAAGATGAAAATATGTTGTTTGGAAGATTTGATATCATGCAAAATGCAGAAAACATCAATAAAAGTAGGTATATCGTTCGCACACCTCAGCTATATGGTAAAAATAGGCCAAAAACGCACGATTTCTATCAGTGCGCATCATATTGAAAAGGGGGCTGAAATCACAGTCTATAATGTCATTTCCAATTACTGGCATATATTTTCTAGAAGTAGAGATATAGATGAAGAGAATGATATTATGATTGAGAGGAAATATATCAAGTAAAGTTCACTAAAAAATAAAATAAAATTCTGAATCGATTTTTGAAGCAAGAAATCTCCCAAACTAATGATATGCAAATTTCATTACGTAATTTGCATATGTAAACAATAATTTCTGTTCGTGAAATTTTGTATATCTCTTGTGCATTATTTGAAAAAAATATTTTGAAAGTTTCATACAAAACAAGCATGGTTTGGCTGAGATATTCCCCCTTGACTTCATGCTAAGTGTAGAATGTCTATAAAAATGGTGAAATAGGGCTATTTTGTAGTGACGTCATATATTACGTCATTTCGGAGGGAAGACCACGGATAGAACCCGGCAGCAATGCATTTTTGTAAACTTCAGGGTCCATGCCATCCAGCTATGGGGTCATTTGCTTGTCCGGCTTTCGGTTGAATAAACCTCCTGGGCTGCCGGACTAAGACCTTGGAAATATTTAAGATAAAGGTCGACGTAAGAATACCTGGATTTTTAGCTAGAAAGATTGATTTGAAGGTATCTTCTAACTGTTTGACTTGTTTCATTGCCAAAAACACTTCATATAGAGCACCATTACGCTCACCCCCTCTCCACACACCGAAGTCATGGTGATGATATTTGCTTTACACGGAGCTGTGATTCACATGAAATGGCTTAGGTTTGATTTTCCTTTTGTTAATCATTGTCAAGCTTGGAAAAATGTAGAGAAACAAGCATTAAAAGAAATGTAAAATGCAAACCCACTTTAAATGATAAAAAAAACTTAGTGAAAATACTGGAGATGTCTGAAATAACTTTTGTTGACATTCAGTTATGTCCTCAGATCCAGCTTGTACAAAAAACGTTAAATGTTAATTTAGGGTGTCAAAGTTGTTACAGAATGTTATAATGTATCTGTTATTTCAATTGGCTAAAAATGCAAAGAAATGTGAGAGATGTAGCGCACTGTCAAAGTTTGTTTTCGCTTGTTTTCCTTGGCACGGCGTGAAAATGAGCACTTTGCGCAAACCGATTACTACGAGCTTTACAAAAATGGAAAGTGTTCAGTCAAGTGTAACATTTTGTCAAAATGTTTACTTTGATTTGAAAGATGAGACCCAAACCCAAGAATATATGTGAAAAAAATTATCCCTATTTTGTTTCAATTCTTTTCCAAAGTGTAAACTTTTTATTGATACGAACTGTATACATTTTCGTTATACCAGATAATTTGTTTCAGCTTGTTACTTTCCGTTGCATATCTTTCCACGAGGGGAGTGCTTGACCTGATTCTCACGCAGGCTTGTAAAGTTCGTCCGTAAAACAGCAGTACACGATTCGTTCATACATGTGACAAGATATTGTCATTGTAATTGCAATGCAATAAAAGAGGGGCCAAGTTGATCAAACCAGTAATGAATCTTATCATCCCACATTCTTGGGTTCTCATTAAACAACCGGCCTATTTACCACATTTAACCTTATCAATATACAATCACTACATTTTCAAGGTAAGTCATCAAAGTGCTAATTTTTAAGAAAACTAAAGCATAACCGATAGAGTAGGCTTAACCCCCGGGGCTACATTCGAAACGACTTTAAGGGTTGAAAAAAAAAATTCAGTGGCCAATGCGCTTTTTTAATATCAAAATGTTAGATGAAACTCAAGTAGGCCTAAATAATTAACTTTATTGATACTTTACCAAAACTTCAGACTGCTTTAACGATACAAGTCAAATTAATAAAAAATGTGTTGTTAGATCAAGAATTGACGTTGATGTCATGATGATAAAATTTAGAGTATTAAATTATGTACGTATCCAATAACCCATTTAAAAGTGTCTACCGTGCTCATTGAGCAACTAATTGCTCGGATTTTTTTTTCTTTTCATATGTTATGCATTGTAAAGCGCGATGCAGCATGTTGTGAAAGGAAGACGTCATGGGTTTACGGAAGTATGTACATGCCAGATGTGTGTGTGTGTGTGTAATGGTGTGTGTGGGGGTATAATAACTGATTTCATTGTTTTCTTTAAGATATATATGATTCATGATTTTATCAAGTTAGTGAAAAAAAGTGAAAATATGAAATGTCAAGTATTATATGTGATTTGAAATGTTATATATTTTTTTGTTGTTCATGAAATCAGAATAAAAACATTATTAAAAAAAAAAGTGTGTATGCATATTAATATATATACATTCATATAACGGATTTAAAAAAAAATCAAGGGCTCTGTTTTACAAAGAGTTACTCTGGAAATCCATCAATGTCAGAATTTCTACTACAGGAAATGTGCACAATGTCTTTTGTAAATAAAGAGAGGCACACTGAACTTTTAATTTAAAAAAAATGTATAAATATACATCATATTCTGGAAAATATTTTTGGCTTGTGAAGTTCTTTCAAGTGTAATTTTTTTCCCGTTCTCATTATTTGCAACGATAAACAGGAACTAGCTCAATAGATGATTGGTTAATATTATGCTTTCAATTCAAAGTGAACTCGAGATTAATTTATGTTATTGGATTGGTCACAGTCACACTGACGAAACAGATTCCAGGGGCCCCTTGCAGAAGGAGTTGCGATCAAACACAACTTCAAACATTAAACGCAACTTGACTTTCATCCAATGAAATGCACGTATTAGGGACTTATGTTTGATTTTATGAGTTGCGTTTGAACGCATCTCTTTCTGCAAAGGGTCCCAGACCCATCAAAGCTATTGCGTTTGTTTCGAATGTATTATCTTCGGTCGGTCGGTTTGGAGCCTAGTCTGTTTCATTAGTGAATCATTCTATCTTTCTAAGCAAATAAGGCTTATCAAAATGACTTGATTTTTTCATAATTGCAGGAAAGCAAGTTCAGCTGCTCATCAAAAACATAAATAGGAGAGGAGTGATGATCGCCAATGTGTCAGATCTGGTGTTTTCATCGATATTAACCCTCCATGATAATACCCAAATTGAATATTTTGACTTCGATGCGACGGATGATATTATATACTTCGTGCATGTCACCTCTGGGCGTTTTAATTCTATAAGTGATATAAGGATGGTAGAATTGGGATCGCATAATTCGACCATCATTTCTTATGGAGAAAAAGGTAGGTATATTTCCTTTGCGCATGCGCAATTAAAGGAGGGCAGATTGGAAGGAGTATGGATGGGCATGAAGGGGTGAGGGGGGAGAGGGGGGGGTACTGTGTATCGTAGCCATGTTAATAAAGGAGAGATAATCGTCCAAAGAGTCTGCACTCATAAATGCAACGTCGATAACTTTGTGAATCCGCAGAAAGCGTGATAATAGGGAAGAGAAAATGAAATAAAAGTAAAAATAATATAGGGGGACATGTGACAAAAAATAGTACAAAATGGAATAGAAATAGTGAAATTATATTTAAAAAAGATAAAGAGAAGAGAAGATAATAAAGATGAAAAGAAAAGGAAAATACAGGGAAAAGGAGCACTAAAGTTTAAAAGATATGGTTGTCATTAAGTGGTGTCAGTTAGAAACGTGACACCCTCCGTTATCATGGTTATCGTAGAGAAAAAAAAGTTGGGAGAAAAGGGGAAATTTGTATTTTTAAATGTTTTGCTCGCTTTGTTCACTCACTTATCATTGTCAATTTATATTACAGCAAAGTTCAGTGCTGAAGTATTTTACTACTTGTATAATACAGCAGAATATCGGGAAACATATTTTTTGTCAGTATTTTTACTGAAAGTAATCACGAGAAGGAGAATATTTCAAAGTTCGCCAGACTTTTCGCACACTTTGGGCGATCGATTCCTAAAGATATTTTCTTTAAGGGGATGGGGGTGCCTTTAAAATTTGTCTTTTCATCTATATAGTACAACCCTCCACCATATCGAGGATAGAGAAGGTTTTGCTTTTTAGCTTAACAATGCAGCCCTTGTTCGTCGACCCAAACTTTAAATCAAAGTTTTCGAGGGGGCAGACATGGCGTGGGGACAAAACTTCATAGAAATTGAGAACCTGCAAGGCGAGAGACATATTTTTGAATGATTTTGACATAAATATTAAAAACAAAAACAATATCAAATTCCACAATCTTTCTCGTTTTTATTTTTCTTGTTTTTCCTTGGTCGTGAAACTCTTAGGATCCATGGCTAAGCCCACCTCCTCCACTCGTCTGTACGGCACAATGATTAAGATTATTCACCTTCACATCTTTGTTTTCCTCCTTTGTGTCTTCGCAGACGTTGTCGACATCAAATTTCTTCGTAGAAGCCTGACGCTTTATTGGGCCTGTAGAAGAAAACTCAAATGGATATCTCTACCAATCAGACATTCTAAAGACATTTCTAGAGCTGTGGAAGAGACCAGCATTCATCAAAGCATCTACCGTTTTGTGATTGATCCAAGCCAAAGGTGGGATTTTGCTATTCTGCCTAACCAAGCTGCCTGATGACTCCTGATGATTTTTATTTAGATAAAATACCAAAAACTGTGTTTTCATTATTATCATTTAATAGTTTGAATTATATTTTTTCTCAAATATGGTGAATGGGGAGATATTATTTAAAAGCATGCCATTCAGTTAAATTTGATTTTCCTATTTTATACATATAAAATAACTGATGATGTTCCAGTGATGTCAATTGCCGATTTTTCAGCTTGGATCTAAGGAGTTTAGAAAATTATGAATAAATCGAAGAATATTTTGATAATTTAAGTGGATTCATAAATTATGACAGAATGTGATGTAATCAATGGGAAATCTTTGTGATGTTTGAGTTAACCCTAAAAGGACAGGGGGGGGGGCATGATCCCCCCCCCTCGACGCTTCGCGCGATATTTCCGAAACGCAAAAAGATAGCGCCACAAATTTTTTTGACTTTTTTTTTTAAGTCTCGCGCAACTTTTGAGACCAAATTCGCAACATACGGGTATAGCATCGCGACGCCGCGTGACTTTTTACGAGACAATGTCATGCCGAAAATGGCTCATTTTTATACTTTGTGTACAAAGTCTATGGGAGATAAAATTCATAAAAGGGTTATTATTTTTTATTCTAATTGGTCTGCTTAATTAATTTAGGGTTTAATTTAGTTGTTAAATGGTCTGTAATAATTTCCATCGAAAAAACAACGAGAAACAAAAGATAAAAAACAACGAAATACATAAGAAATTCTAAAAACAAAGAAATACATAGGGGGAAAAATGACTTTCGCAATTTTTCTTTGTGCAAACGTTTAAATTTGATTACAAAGATGACATCTGGAAAAAAAAGAAAAATTGAAGTGAAATTGGGTGTTAAATTGGCAAATAATGTTTTTCACGAATAAATTTGCATATCTTATTCATAATACTGTATATAAAAAATGATTATTTTCAGAATTTGTTTTTATACTGGCTTGTAGTTTATGTGGGAAAGAATGTGCGTGCCAAATTTTGGCGCGATCGCGCAGACGGCGGCCGAGATCAGAAGGGGGAATCATGCCCCCACCCCCAGTCCTCAATACATCTCAAATAGCCCAGTCCCTTTAGAAGATCGGAACCAGGGGCCCGTAACGCAAACATTTTTTTAGGATTGATTGCATTTACTTAAGGGACCTTTGTGTTATACCGGACCCGCTACGTCTACAGCAAATAATCAGTAAGGCCTGCAGTCTGGGCTCACACCATTTTTGTCAATGTAAAGTATTTGTTTCATGGTCTGACTAAAGGTTTTGACGGGGAGGATACCCCTCTGATACCCCTATCTTTAAAAGAACCAGATTCGTGTTGCCACGTTCAATATCATATAAAATATTGTCCATTCAACTCGATTCAATACTAGTAACTGGTGATCGGCGACAACCCTATATAAAACCGTATCTATTGGGGAATAAGTCCTGTGTGGGAAGGACGGAAAGCATACCATTTTCATCCTCCTTTAAACTGCATGGCCCGTATTCTGATAGCAGGTTTAACTTAAAGGAGAATGAAACCCAAAATTGAATACCACATAATATCATTGATAAGTACATGCCAATCAAAATGAATCCACTTATACCCCAATCTGATTTCCCAGTATCGAGTACCACCTCTTCAAAGTTGGGCTTCTTCAGGTTCGAAGTTTCTGAATGGAGATCGCCATTGTTGTGGGGTTCGTTCAAAATTGTGACGTCAGCGACGTACAACTGCTCTCGGTAGTATCGGTACTTCCATGTGCATAACGCATAGCTAGCTATACGGGCTGAAACCGCCCCCCAAGTTTGCATAATATAGATACTTTTTTTTACCAGAAATAAATAAAATATACACTTAAAACACTTAGAAATAATATTAAAAAGCTATTTAAATTATTTTATGGATTAAAAACACAAATTGATGAGTTTTGATGAAAATTTTTACAAATTTATTTACGATATCCAAATTGGCAAATTTGACAAAGCTAAATTTGTGCGTACTGTACGGACCGTCATGTACCCTGAACCGAGTGATCGTGTTATGTTGGAAGTTTGGTTATTTATCCCGTTTGAATATCGGGAAATTGTTGATTGTGTTATATTTCTATGTATCTAACGTTGTTTATTATTTGTTACCGTCGATTTTAAATAAAACAAAACATATCGCGGACGTTTGTATTGAAATGGATGGCCGAGAGCCTACGACTTCGAGCCACAAATACTCGGCCGAAGAAATCGCTCAACGAGCAGAGCTAAGTTAGAGGTATTATAGAGTATAGAGCCTAGAGGCACGTCGGCGCACGGTCAGCAGCAGCCACCCAATTTTTTTTAGAGAGATTTCTGGCCTCAGCTTCTGCGGATCGTGAATTAGGTAAAAGCTAGATGCATTTTGTCCCCTTTTTTGACCGATTTCAGCAGCCATACGCTTGGCAGTATACCATCCTGATCAGCATTGTTTTACGCTAGCAATCACAGGCGCTCGCCGGGGTTGGACACTGAGTTGTACGTCGCTGACGTCACAACCCCCCACGGAGATATGGGGAGTATGAGCAAAATGGCGACCTCCACGGGTCTTTCGAATATCAAAATATTGATAACTTTGACTTGGCATATCATGGGAAATGGGAAACCGTTCTGCCTCATTTTAATTTTATTTTAATTAGTGAAGTGTAATTGGCTTATGACCAGATAATAAATCTATCCTTTCATTTTCCTTTAAACCCAGGTTTAAAGTTGTATTTTAAGTATGGACAGCCAATTGTTACATAAATCACTAACAGTAGAGATATCATACTTCAGCTCATTTGGCTCTCAAATCATCATAATTGTCTAGGAAGTATAAATAGATGATTGCCTTCACCATCGATGAATCAGGAAAGAGCAAAGTAAACATAAGAAACATAAAACTTGATAAAAATTTTGATACTTTTGGTTTCCCATACTTAAACCACAACTTTAGACCTGAGTTTAAGTTAAACCTGCTATCAGAATACGGGCCCATGTTTTTTATCATCAACTTTGCAGATGCTTGTATTTCATCACCATTCGCGGAATATATCGGATGACAGTAACTGGACAAGAACAGACTTTAATAGCCAATGTGGAGGTCAATTCAGTAAGCGGGTTTACTCTGGACGTTCGTGGTAAGGAGAGAAAGAGAATATCATATGCCGAGAGCTGGCTCAGCTATAAATATTGATTTATTAACAGTAAAGCAAAAGTAACCTTACGCAGTGGTAATAGCCCGGTAAAAAAAAAAGAATCCAGAAAAAATAGGTGCAGTAATACGTTTATCAGTGAGACTTTTTTAAGGAACCATGATATATCACTTTTGTAAAAAAAGGGGAGAAGATTTTTTTTAAATGCTTTTGTGTTGTTCATGATTTTCAGTTACACATCTCTTTAAACTGTTACCTTGGCTGGTAGATTGAATGATTTAAACCGTAGGCCTATGCAGACCTGCTTGTATTTATAAATATATTTTGAAATGGATAAGAACCATGTGAATCATTTGTTAATGCACAATCATTTGGTACTCAATTTAAGAGAAACCCAGTATATGCTTTTTGGAACCCAACAAAGACTCAAGAATTTACTGTGATCTAAACTGGGTCTAAACCTCGTCATTGAACAACATAGAATTGAAAGAGTGTCGAATTTCAGATATCTCGGAGTTCATTTTGATGAACAACTCAATTTGCGAACTCGTGTAAATGAAACCAGCAAAACAAATTAAGTCTAGACTTGCACTTTTTGCTAGATTACGGAAATACATGACAGTTTCGAGTGATAAATTATCCTATTGGCATATTCATTTACCGCATCTCGAATACTGTTGCAACGCCTGGACCAACTGTACTCAACCTGATAAAACAGCGCAAACGAATGGCTCGACTGGTTTTGCAGGTGTATTTCAATACCCTACTGCAGTAGTGTTTGCAATATTAAATTGGGAAGGATGATGGCGATTCCAAATGTACAAAACTATGTTTAATTCTAAGCAGGGCGAAGCCCCAGGTTACCTCTCAGATTTGTTCCCGATATTGTTCCGTCCATTCCAATCATACAAGAAATGCATTGAATCGTGGAATCCGCATACATTCGTAATTCCGAAGCTTCGTTATTCCGAAGGTTCGGATATTCCGAAGGTTCGTTATTCCGAAGGTTCGTTAATCCGAAAACGAAATGAGGTTCGTAATTCCGAAGGTTCGTTAGTCCGAAAATGAAATGAAGTTCGTAAATCCGAAGGTTCGTTAATCCGAAAACGAAATGAGGTTCGTAATTCCGAAGGTTCGTTAGTCCGAAAACGAAATGAGGTTCGTAATTCCGAAGGTTCGTTAATCCGAATGTTCGTTAGTCCGAAAACGAAATAAGGTTCGTTAATCCGAAAATTAAATAAGGTTCGTATTTCCGAAAATGAAATGACTTCATTTCGGTAACAAGAACGGTGTTCTTATAATATAACATGATATTATGCAATAATAAAATAACGAACGATGATACATGTGTGTGTTGTGGCCAAAGCATGTATTGCATTAAGAATGGGCGGCCGGATTAAGCATACGCTTAATTTCGATTTTATCTGAGCAATTTTTGCCCAAGCAAATGGTTTAAAGATGCAGGGGATTAAGTGTGTTGGTCGCGTGCAAGTAACCTCCAGATAATAGGATTTGTATTGGAGGGGATGTCATTTTTAATAAGAGCTTCTGCTGGTAATAAAAATAAAAATAATACTAATAATGATCATGATAATCCCAAACGATGATCATAATAAAAATTGTGATAAATAAATGTTAATAAAATTTTATTGATCGTGACGCCTAGTGTTAACAATGTTTATCCTTTTTTCATGATTACAAAAAATGCTCGGAATGTTTACTTTTTATGTGGGGCGTTGTGGACCAGTGGATTAGTCTTCTGACTATGAAACAGAGGGTCGTAGGTTCGAATCCCAGCCATGACGTAATTTCCTTCAACAAGAAAGTTATTCACACTGTGCTGCACTCAACCCGGTTGAGGTGAATGGGTACCCGGTAGGAAGAAATTAATTAAATGCCTTCCTTTGGGCGCCTAGGCAGCCCAGCTAAAGCCGGGGTAACTAGGGCCAGCTGGGAGAACAGTTTTCAGAACTGAAGTGGCTTCCCTTGGTAGATAAAACCAATATTATTATTATTATGTCTTATTAGGCCTACATGAAATTTCCAAAGTCTGAGCTCGTGATTCGATCGCAATATCTCACAAGGATGCCCTTTAAACAGTAATTAAGTCCATAATAAATTGACCAAAAAGCGAGTTTTACAACTTCAGATTTGATTTTTTTTCCAAACCGCTTGCTCGCGAAAATAAAACCTGAATGTATATCTTATCAATCAAAAATTAATTGAAAAAAACTTTGCTCAACTTAATTACGACAAAACATACAACTTTACACAGATGATATTCTCATGGTGAAAATATCCGTTTTGCACCAAAATGCCCGTTTTGGCATATAAGTGCACCTTTTTTGGCTTTGCCCCCCCCCCCCCCCCAAAGGAAAATACTTTCCGCCGCCCCTGGTTGAAACATGTATCGTCTTCATGGCTAACTGCAAAAATTCCTTAACATGTCCCTTTAAGATCAGGTCAGAGCTTATATTTAAAATTTCTGCTCGCGCTTCTTGCTCGCAGTTGTTATCTAGTTACATAAGCATGTTGTTTTGAAGATCACAAACATATTGCCAATCATATTTTCAACGAAACATTTTGAGCTGCTGGTCGGGGAAATTATGGGTGAAAAAATTTCGCCCCCCCCCCATTGGCGAAAGTTGGATCCGCCGGGGGGGGGGGGGCAGGGGACACTTGCACCCCCAAAATAAATAACAGGGAAATGCTATTTGCAATTTTTCCAAAATGGGAAATTCCCTTTTTTCAAAATAAATTCTCTTTTTAAAGTATACATTTTAGATTAATTTTCAGGCTGGAATATTACAATTTTTCAGCTCGCGCTTCGCACTCGCATTATTCTATTGGTAAAATAATTATGTATCCTAAAGAGGTCACTAAATGCAGTCCTTAACAGGTTCCTTTTTTGGTCAGTATATTTAAGCTCGCGCTTTGCGCTCGTGTTAACTCTTTAGTTTATTCATGGACCTAAATGGTTTAATGATAGCAGAAACCTGCTCGGAATTTTTTATTTTCATTTCTTATTGAAATGCCCTAAAGTTTGAGCTTGTGATTCATGCTCGCAACATCTCGCAATAATGACATTTTAACAGTAATTGACCCCCAAAACGAAAATTCATTAGGCCGCCCTTGCCTTCCGATCCTCATAACAATTGAACAGCAACGGTGTCCCCCCCCCCCCCCCACCACCACACTTGCCCTTCCTCTGCTTTCCTAATGTTCATTTTTCGGATTAACGAACCTTCGGAATAAAGAACCTTATTTCGTTTACGGATTAACGAACCTTCGGAATAACGAATCTTATTTCGTTTTCGGATTAACGAATCTTCGGAACAACGAACCTTATTTCGTTTTTGGATTAACGAACCTTCGGAATAACGAATCTTATTTCGTTTTCGGATTAACGAATCTTCGGAACAACGAACCTTATTTCGTTTTCGGATTAACGAATCTTCGGAACAACGAACCTTATTTCGTTTTCGGATTAACGAACCTTCGGAACAACGAACCTTATTTCGTTTTCGGATTAACGAACCTTCGGAACAACGAACCTTATTTCGTTTTCGGATTAACGAATCTTCGGAACAACGAACCTTATTTCGTTTTCGGATTAACGAACCTTCGGAATAACGAATCTTATTTCGTTTTCGGATTAACGAATCTTCGGAACAACGAACCTTATTTCGTTTTCGGATTAACGAATCTTCGAAACAACGAACCTTATTTCGTTTTCGGATTAACGAACCTTCGGAACAACGAACCTTATTTCGTTTTCGGATTAACGAACCTTCGGAACAACGAACCTCATTTCGTTTTCGGAATAACGCCACAAATGTTCGAATTAACGAACCCTTTTTCGTTTTCGGATTAACGAACATCGAGGTATAGGCAATTTACGTGTTTCGGAATAAAGAACCTTCGGAATTACGAACCCTCGGAATTACGAAGTGTAACCCGTGGAATCATGGTTCCACAGGCACGCACCAAAGCTGGTGAAAGAGCTTTCTCCCATCACGGTGCGTGCCTGTGGAATCAACTTCCTAACGACATTAAAAACTCCACATCAAAATCTTCATTTACATCGTCATATATTGGAGGCATAGATACACCCAGTTTAATATATAAGTATTTTGGGACTTTTGTACTCGTAGATCTTTTCTCCTTTTTCTTATCTTGTTTAACTACAAACTGCATGGACCCAGAACAGCTCCGCGCCGGACGCGCGGCTGTGGTTAGGGACCTGCCGGGTTTGGGATTCAATGGGATTTTTTTTTTCTTTTTTCTTTATTTTCAATTGGAATCCTTTGGGGTTTTGATTTGAAGGTAGGTCCATAGTTCGGTTGGTCCCTGACCACGGTCGATCTGGTACACTGTCAATAAAATATTGGATATAATTTTTACCACCACTAGGGTAAGTATCTGTCCAACCAACTTGGGGCAGTATTTTTCCCAATGCGGGAAGCATATTGTCAAGTAAGATTAAACAAGTGGAATGCCTCTGGCCGTCTCACCTGCATCACGCGATTCAATATAGCAGCAGTGCTGATTTTGAAAACTACTATAACTCGCACAAGATGTTCAGTGATACTTGGTTACTCTTATTTCCACGTTTTATGAACTAGACCAATACACTTATAAAGATATGATGGCAATTCAACAAATACCCCCAACGTGGCCAAAGTTCTTTGACCTTACATGACCTTTGACCTTGATCATGTGACCTGAAACTCGCACAGGATGTTCAGTGATACTTGATTACTATTATGTCCAAGTTTTATGAACTAGACCAACACACTTTCAAATTTATGGCTGTAATTCAACAAATACCCCAATTTGGCCAAAGTTCATTGACCCTAAATGACCTTTGACCTTGATCATGTGACCTGAAACTTGCACAGGATGTTCAGTAATACTTGATTACTATTATGTCCAAGTTTCATGAATCAGATTCATAAACTTTGAAAGTTATGATGGTAATTCAACAGATACCCCCAATTCGGCCAAAGTTCATTGACCCTAAATGACCTTTGACCTTGGTCATGTGATGTGAAACTCATGCAGGATGTTCAGTGATACTTGATTAACCTTATGTATAAGTTTCATGAACTAGGTCCATATATTTTCTAAGTTATGATGACATTTCAAAAACTTAACCTTAGGTTAAGATTTTGATGTTGATTCCCCCAACATGGTCTAAGTTCATTGACCCTAAATGACCTTTGACCTTGGTCATGTGACATGAAACTCAGGCAGGATGTTCGGTAATACTTGATTAACCTTATGGCCAAGTTTCATGAACTAGGTCCATATACTTTCTAAGTTATGCTGTCATTTCAAAAACTTAACCTCAGGTTAAGATTTGGTGTTGACGCCGCCGCCGCCGTCGCCGCCGCCGTCGCCGTCGGAAAAGCGGCGCCTATAGTCTCACTCTGCTATGCAGGTGAGACAAAAAATAAGCAGCAATTACTTTAGAATGGGCAAAATTGTCATCACACTGGATGAATAAAACTGTTAGAGTGTAAAAGTATGGTGGTGTGCCTGCTCCTCCCGCTCTAGCTCTCTATCTTTCTTCTTTATCTCATCTCTTCATTACCTTCTATCTTTCTTTCCCCTATCACTTTCTACTTGTAGCTCTGGGTTAAATTATTGTTCTCAATTTCATATACAATTTTCTGTTATTAGATGGATACCTGAAATTTCCATCTGATTATGTTTAGGATTTGTATTTTCCATTTTTATTGTAAATTATGTTTGTATTTTGTTTTGTTTTATGTTATACAGGGCCCAAAAGTACAACAGTACTTGACTACTGATGGGGTTACCCTGTTCAAATAACACGTAATAGATGAATAAATAAAAATAAATAAACCAGCTAGGCAACTACCTGCCAGATTTGTCGGATGAATAGCAAAAAATTATGTTCATATATATTGTCGATATTTTAATTGAATCCGGTCAGCTTTCAAATTCTGGGCGATTCTGGAAATAGTTCCCAACTCTGTCAGTTTCTTTTAATATACTGTGATAAGAGCATAATAACATAATAATGCTTTTGAATTGGAGTTATCAAAGCTTCATCTTGAACGAAAACAACCAGAGTCCCAAACGAAAGTTATACTCACAATAAAACGCTTTACCATCCTACTATATGATATGGTTAGGTATTGTTCAATGTTAAAACAGAGTGTTTAAAATTTGAATAGCCATGTTCAGTTTCAAATATTTTAAAGTTCGATAATGTTGTTCAAAATTTTAAAACATTTGATGAAACTCCCATTAAGCTCTTAAATAGCAAGCGAGTGCTCACATAAATCAATGATGTATGAATTCTTTTACTATGTAGAGCATGCGCGTGCAGTTGACTTTGTGCCTCGATGTCACATCCGTGCAAGTAACACCTTTTATAGTATTTGAACTTATTAGACTTCTCTCTCCTTTCTGCAATTTATATACTAAAGATCAACGTCTCTTCTGGTCTTATTATCATGATGGACGGATATACTACTACGATCTGATCAGGAATGCTGGATCACCATTGGCCGAGTACGAAAGAAAATCCATTACCAATATCCTCTACAGTGGCGGCTGGTTAGTATGGTTAAACATTTTTGACCATACCGTTTGTGTGAGTCTGGCGTTACAAGGGGGCCAAATACAGTATTGCAAATCACCTGAAGACTACAGAAGCACAAGTTTTTGGCACACATCTGGAATGACACTTGCATAGAGAGGATAAAAAGAATGATGATCACCAAAGGAGAGGGTGCAACAGTGGCGTAACAGGCGGGGGGGGGGGCAAGTTGCCCCCTGGCGGATTTCACCGGGAAATTAAAAAACGGGGAAAAAAAGAAAAGGGAGGGAGAAAGAAAGGGAAAGAAGAAGGAAAGGGGAAAAGGAAAGGAGGAAAAGGAAAGGGAAAAGGAAAGGGAAAAGTGAAAAGAAAAATACATTTTTAATGGAAAAGGAAGGAAAGCGGGAAAAGGAACGAAAGAACATTTGAGAAAGAACAAATCATTCCGAAATAGGCCTATGTAATGCAATAGCATGATGGGAAATGAATTAAAAGATGACAAAATGCCAAACATAGCGGGAAATGTAGATGGAATGGAATTAGTAAAAAGCAAAATTGGAAAACAAAGAAAAGGGACAAGAAAAAAACTTAATAACATGACCGGGCTGCCGACGATAGAAAATAAAGAGAAGGAAGAAAGATGGACTGCATATACAACATTGTGCTATAACTATAAGCTTGCTAAATTTTATGCAAATAAGCTACCGGGGCTTTGCCCCAGACCCCACGCAGTAGGGGCTCTTCATCTATAACATTCAAATGGCTCTATAACGCCCCCTACTGCTGCAAAGAATCATGTTCACAAAGGCATACAGACCACAAAAAAGGAATGGAAGGAGAGAAGAGTGAAATATATTATTCTCTGGATATCATGTCAAAATTTGATTTTTGTATTAAAAATGTCAACATTTTTGCTCGCTCGCTTCGCTCCCTCACAATTTTTTTTTAAAGATAAATTCTGCCTGATACACAATATCTGGCCCTCTCAAAATCGTCGCCTCATTACATCACTACGCCTGTTCATACCATGATATGACCGGGAAATTTTTGGCTCTTGCCCCCCCCCCCCCCCCCCCTCCCTAGCCACCGATCCCTGTTACGCCACTGGGGTGCAAGGCCATTTGCAACTGAGCCAAAATATAGAGTTAGTGGTATAGAGTTCTTTCTTTAACACAAAATTTGTTCGTCAATACCTCGAAATGTAATCTGCAATATCTTGATGGGAACTATCTCGTTTATCCGTGCTTCATACTGTAACGATTCGCGCCATGATTGAAACAGTGGTACTTGTCGAGTAGTAGTTTTTTGTTTTAAGGATGTTTTTATTGTATTCAAATCAAAATACACATTCCATAAACAAGTTTTTTACAAATTATTTGAAATACGATTTTAAATTATACAATAAATCTATATCTCATATAATTATACAAATTATACAACAAGCTTCAAAGATACTGGAAATTGATACTGATGCGTTTCAACAATTACAAAATGAAATATTAACAAGATGTATCAAAATTAATGACAAGAGAAAAAAACAATGATTGAAAAAAGGTGATGTTCTACCTCCCATCCCCCCGCTCCGTCCCCAGATAAGGAGCACTCTCCCCTTTATGCCTACTCTACATGGAAGGGACTCCAATTCCCAGAATACCTGTTTTTTCTGCAAGAAAAAAGAGAGACAAGTATTTTTTTGTGGTTTTGTCTCTCGCTGTATGCAGCTGAGTCCAAAAGCCCACATACACCCATGGAATTCAGTGAAATCCATTTGTCCGCCGCCAAACATCGCAAAACTTGCCATATCCCCCAATACTCAATACTCCCATGACGAACTCGGTATCAAAATGAAAGAGCATATTAAGCTCTTTCACATGATTGGGATGCCGTTGGGATTAAAGTATATTTCAGGTAGAATTTTCTTTAAAGAAAAAAAGTAATATTCGTGCCAAATATATTCTATTGTTTGTTATTTTCACACATCGTTTCATAAAAATATATGAATGTTAAATCTATGATTTATATTATATTTTCTATCATGATATGTCACCACTGAATAAAAAAGTGTAATCTGAAATGTCTGTGTTGAGAAGTAACTATAGCACAGATATGAAATGTTTATGTCAAGTTTTTATTTTTAATTTGTCTAAAATATGAAGATTTTGGGGAAAATGACACCTAAATATTTTTCAACTCCTGATGATAAAGCAATGTGATGAAGGGGCATGGTATACTCATTTGTTTGATACCAAATTCGCCACGACAGCACAAATATCTCATAAGACAGCAAATCCCACGATGCCCGGCAAGCGCCAAACTTTCCCCGAACCTCCCGGGTGCATGCAAACTTCCTGCCTCCACCGTACCTCTGCCTCTCCCTATATATTAATTTAGATTGTCCCATTTCCTTAAATGTATAGAGACATCTTGCCTCTACCTAACACCAGCCTTTTTTCCTTTTCATTCTTCTTCTTTAAATTTCCTTTTAATTTCGTTCATGGTTATAAGTGCGCCCTTTTCCCTCCCTTTGAAGATTAAAAATTTTACAGAGATTACAAAATGATTGACCGAACGTTCCTTTCCTTCATCCTTTAATTCTACACCTACAAGAATTTCCTCCCAGCTTAAATTACCCATAGATATAAAACAAAACATCTCCTTTCAATTATTCCAAACCAAACAAACATATTCTCATTCCAAAAATAGATGGTGATATGTTTCCTTTTCTTTTTACAATAACAACAAAGATTATTTTGCGAGATTTTAAAACGGAACAAATTTGTATAAGCAATGCCGTGCAGCATTTTAAACTGAAACTCTCTTAATCTGCTGTTCAGAGTACACTGTCTTGGTCTCATAAAAATGTGTTCAATCTTTTCATAAGAAAAACTATATTTGTTTTTTAACATTTCGAAAACATCAGGTATTGCGAAGTTACCTTTCATAAAATTTGCATAAACATTTTTAGATACTAACTCCTCTATATTGACAAAATTCTTTTTCCAGATATAAACGACATTTCTTCCCTAAGAGAATCTTCTTTGTTATCTATTTTCATATTTCGTTTCCAGCTGACTGGAATAGTTTTATAAATTGAGTCTATCAAATGAAAATAATTTATGTTTAATCCCTGTCTTTGGAAGTATGGAAATGACCTTAAGTTTCCATCATTATCCATACTATGTTTCAATCTGTAAATATTTTTTCCATATAATTTTTGGTCAAATATGCATTTCCCTTCAATTCGTACAAATTTATTATTAAAAATTATCTCATTTCCTTAAAATGTTTCATAT
This sequence comes from Lytechinus pictus, assembly GCF_037042905.1. Lineage (NCBI taxonomy): Eukaryota > Metazoa > Echinodermata > Echinoidea > Temnopleuroida > Toxopneustidae > Lytechinus > Lytechinus pictus. Next base: position 42,523,273 of record NC_087245.1, on the reverse strand, counting down.
TTAAATCGAAAGTCCTTCATATCTATCCATACTTCTAACAAGTCTATATTATAATTGCAGCAATGCTATCTCCAACAATCCAAGCAAGTAATCGCAAGAAAATATAAAATTTCCTCCCAGGTGTTTTGTGGCATAATTGAAATATTTGAAGGTTTGCATGGTGGTATGTACAATCGCTGATGTGGTTTACGGTACACCATGTGAAGTGTTATAGACACAGTGGATAGAAGAAGAGAAGAAATGGATAGGCGAGAAAGTGGAGATTTGAGAGTAGAGTATTCTTTCTTGAAAGTAGTCCTGAATACTCTACTCTCAAATCTCCACTTTCTCGCCTATCCATTTCTTCTCTTCTTCTATCCACTGTGTCTATAACACTTCACATGGTGTACCGTAAACCACATCAGCAATTGAAATATTGTTTCCATTTCATTTCATTGCATTATTTTCTTTTAGTCTTTTAATCCACATAACTCTGTGCCTTTATTAACCATCGAAAATTCATCATTTTCAAGCCGCCTTGGTGATAATCTTAATACATCGTACTTTTGTTAATCTTATTTCTGCCACCCCACAAAAAAGTAAAAGCCAACTGATCAAGTTCATCATAAACCCATCCCGGGATTGGTGTGAGAGATGCCACATATATAAATTTTGGAAAGATAAACTGCTTTAATAATTGTATTTTGCCCATCAAGGTTTAATCTCTTTGCTTCCACCAGTTTAACAACTTCTTTATTTTACTTAATATTTCTTTGTAATTTAATCTTTCTTTTACTTCTACACTGTAAATGTAGTGCTAATTTAGCACTTACAGTGCTTGTGTAGTGACTGCACTACGAGTGCTGATTTTTTAGTTCAAATTTAAACTAGAAAATCAGCACTCGTAGTGCAGTCACTATACAAGCACTGTAGGTGCTTAATTAGCACCTCATTTTTTACAGTGTACGTCTAAAGAAAAAAAATACACCGAGAATCTTTACAAAATCCACTTTTTGGCCAAAAGATAAATCATATGATTTTCCTTGAGAGGAACCTAGTAATAAAACCTTCGTCTTATCGTTATTAACTTTAAGTCCTGATACTTTTCTGAATTTTTCTAAAATTTTTATTACTTTTTCAACTGAATCTAGATCTCGGACAAAAATAGACATATCATCTGCATACATAACCCGTTTTACTTCTTCCTTTCCAAATGAAATCCCTTTAACATCATTATTATATCTTATATTATGTGCTAATACTTATATACATAAAATGAAAAGATATGGTGAAAGCGGATCCCCCTGCCTTACCCCTCTTTCTACATCAAAATGTAGTAACCGTAGTGATCGATAATGTCTCGTTCCCATCGCTAAGTGATCCGTTAAGAACGTAAAGATTAGCTTTCTGTAACTGAACGCGAGAATTTTTTAACCATTCATTTTTGTTTTGTACGATAAGTACGATTGTCAGGAATGATCGGATACGATCTCATACTATCACTACGACTAATCAACGATTAAGATCAACGTTTCAGTTGGGGTGCGAATCGTAACAGTGGGAACTAGATATTGGGTCAGATGCATAAAAAGTAATATATATATATATATAATATATATATATATAAAGTCTATTCAGACATAAGAGCATCTAATTTTACTGTCAGCATTAAACACTATGAATTTCAAGTCGGTTGATTTTGTAATTTGATCATGTTTATTGTAATCATTCCTTTCCGTATACCTTCTACAAAAGTAGCACTTATGTCAGCATTTGTAATCTAGTAAAAACACTTGTCAGAAAATATTGTGTGTGTCTTTTAGCTGTGATAGTTGGTCAATGTTAAATAATCAATTAAATGATTTGTAAAACTGAGATGTTTCTTGCTCTCCTATCATTTTATACACTAGTCATCAAGCAGATATGGAACTAAAACAGTTAAATAATTAATTAAATGATTCGTAAAACTGAGATGTTTCTTGCACTCCCATCATTTTATACACCAGTCGTCAAGCAGATATGGAACTAAATAGTTAAAGCTGGAGATAGTTACAGAGGAAAAGTTTAAACGCTGTTTAAACTTTTTACAATGCTGTTTTCTAAATGAACCTTACAGTAGTTGTTTAAACCGTTTAAACAAGTATTACAAATCTTAAACAAACCAATTTCATTCTTCAACACTTAATTCTAAATGAATTATGCGTGTTTGTTTAAAATGTTATACGACTTCTGTAAAGTTCAACAGTGTTGTATAAAATTTAATATAGCGTGTTTACTGTGTAAAAAATAAAAAAAAAATTATACAAATGATAAGATAAATTAATTAGCGAAGGTTTAATACTTGTTGTAACCTTACTAGTAAGATACCACCTCCATTTGTGGGGTGCCGTAGTTTGCTTTAGGCAAACCCTTCACTCGAGTTAAGGGTCTGAATGTGCAGCCTACGTATGCCTTGATTACTGAAGGCGTATTGGAACAGCAAGTTTTGTATGTGCTAGCCTTAGCGTGGAGGCACACTTGTTGATCAAAGTTCCAATCAGGGTCTGTGCCTGCAGACTAGGGGTGCTGTGGCCGAATGGTCTAAGGCGCCTGGCTATACATAGAAAGTCCGGGGTTCGATCCTCGGCCGCGGCACCTATGCCCGTGAGCAAGGCATATAATAGACAATGCTCTTTTAATCCTGCATTCAAATAAATGGAAATGCAATATGCATTATTGGTAACTCTGTGTGCACTTGATAAAAAAAAAACAATGACACCAGTGTGTAGCACTTTTGAACAAAGTTTAGTTTGGCTTCATTGATTCTTGGCTTGGTGAACTAGGCCAAGTCTCACAGAAACAAATGAACGAAAATATTGAGAGCTTCGTCTGATTTACCTTGTCTTGTGTTACAACATTTACCAGCTGAAATGGGATTTTTTTATCATCTGATCATTGATATGCCTGGCGTAATAATTCAAACTTGAACTTGTGCATCTCACTGAGGGTCGAACATGTTTAGGTATTCAACTTTCCCCTTAAACATTTGTTTTGATATAGCAGTATAAAAAATAAACAAGATTGAATTAGGAAGACTAATGTATTTACTTGCAGAAGATAGGAAATATATCTGACTTTTCGTAACCGACCCTCAAATGATTCGCTAATCATCGGCTGATTTCCAGTAATAGTGCCGAATATTGAAATATTCGTCAATGGGAAATAAATCAACATGGCGCCATTTCGCGATGATAAACAAGTTGCTTTAATTTAAGTCAACCCCGGAATTGTTCGATTTGAATCCAAATAAAAAATAAATTACATAAACATAGCGCTGATTTTTGTTTTGTTAAACAAAATCTGATGTGCAATAAGACATTAATTATGACATTTTTTCATTTCTCTTATTCTTTACAAAACAAAACAATTTTGACCTTTTTCATTGTTTACAAAACAATTATGCTAAACCCAGTGATATGCAAATTAAAGGGTCGATGGTATCCCTCACCCACTATTTCTTTTGATTTTATTAAGTGAATTAGAATTTTTTTATTACAAATTTCGTATAATAAAGTACAAAAGAAATAGTTAGTGGGTGATATCACCGGTTAACTCATTTGCATACCGACCAGGATGTGCACATTTATAACTGTCTTGTGAAATTAAACAAATTTCAAAATGTCACAACTTACTTATTGAACATCTGATTTTGACAAAATTTTCAGTGTTAAGCTTGGTTGATTTCTCTCTCTTTATTCAAATAAACGCTTTTTAGTGGTGGACGAAACCTTTACAATTACAACACAAAGTTGACAAACAACTGCATCAAAACCATCCTTATTTGACTTTCGTTTACTTTATTAAATAAAACACATGATTACATACTAAAATATCTCTTGAAGTAGAAAACATAGAATAATAGTATGGAATGTGGGTTGCTTTCTTTTGTATTGCATATTAATTTTAAACACATTCTCAACGAGCCCTATATGTTTTTCAATTTAAGAAAAGGAACAACTGATCAATACAAGCAACATCGAGGGAGACCTTTTACATAAATATTTTTATAATTATTTTCAGTCCGGGATACCCCTGTAAAGACGCCCAAACTGATTTATTGCTGACGTGCTTGCGGAGTTAATTTTTTTTATAATGTACTCCGAGCATTTAAATTCATATTTTCTAATCCCAACCTTAAATCTGTGATTTTGTTACAATGAGAATTTCTTAAAGTAGAGCTACTACTATAGATCACGGAAGCATAATATTATTTAAAAAAAAACTCTTCTGAAAGAAGGTTTAACGGGGAAAATACACGACAAATATACAAAATTGCTTTATATATTTTTCACGCACACACAGTTCAATATAGATTGCACAAGACGAATACTGGATTACAATTAATTTGATCAAAATCATTCAAGGTTTTGCATGGAATAGAATGCATATTTGCATAAGACCATCATGTAAACATTACAGTTGCATGTCAAATTAGAGAAATAAATAAAACTATCTATACAGATAATATTGATTCTTATGAAACATGTCTAACTTAATGTATTCAATTTTACTTGTAAACAAACTTGAAAATTTACATCGAGCTTGATATTCCCTCCAAGGTTGCATGCTTGCTAAATTAGACCAAGTTAACCCTTGGTATTTTACTTTTAGCAACATGTATTGTACACCAATGAAATTATCTACATTGAAATACAGGTAAATACAATCTTTTTGTTATTTAGAAAATTATTGGACGGATTGTAATTGCAAAATGTTCGTCAATAAACTTAAGTATCTGAACAAAATGATAGACAACTTCGTTTACATAGACTACAAAAAAGTTCACGCAACACTACCACAAATAAAATAAACTTATATTTAGAAAATGGTTGCGTTTTAAAACATGCAATGCCCTTCTTATGACTTTCAGAATAAATATATAAAGAAATATTCACATCTCTCATGAACCGCAAACCTGGCGGAGACATTACTTGTAGAGAAAATAGGGCCTACTGATGTCAAATAACTCTTTGCTTAAACCTCTTTACTGACCCTTTGAAGAATCTTAAACGGTTCCAATCAGGTGGGGCAATAATAAATATTAAAATAAAAAATGGCCCTTTAATGATTATAGTGCATGGAGGCAATTTCCATTTCAGACAACAGCAACGAAAGGTCTAACATAGACTTGATATCTTCATAAACATGGGGCGTGGGATTCCTTTTTTTTAAGAAACAAATTACAGTAAATGACTAAGAAATGGGCATTCGAGTTTCAACCATAGGGGTATTAAATGTACAAAAGCAGCACACCGGGAGGTGCAAATGCGTGATCAGACATTTTTGCACATTTAATGATGGAGAAAGCTGCACCCTAAACATGCTAAAAAGGTGCTGAGACGAAATACAAGTGGGCATTTTATAGAGTGGCAAAAAGAAGCTGCTGAGTGTAGAGTGTAAACAATACCCCCAAACGGTGATTTTTTTTTTTTCACAGTCGGCCGTCACCCCGTCCGTGGTGTATCTGCAAAATGCACATTCTTCGCAAATTCAAGTTTTCGCCCTTTTCATACTGACTTAGGGTGCACGATTTCGCCCTAAAATGTACACCAGTGTTTCGTTTAGTATACACATTTGAACTCTCCTTTCTTTGTTGGACTTATGGGTTAACTTCTTTTTTTTTTCAATTTGTGAGCCCGTGAGTGGTTACCTATTCTTTCTCCTGACACATTCCATATTACATTACATCATTATATCATTGTCATTCTGCTAACGCCAATATATTTTGTTTTTATCCCAAAAGTAGATCTTTCCTATCCACAAAAAAATACCTTAGATCTCTTTGACATATGAATCAAACCATTCTTCCATCACTAAAATCAATCACATTCTCTGTATCGATTGTTATCGATTATTGATTAACCGTGTCTTAAAAACAGCAGATGTTCACGTTCACTCGGGGAGGTTGCCTGGTAAAGGACATCAACTGTCATTAATGACTGTAAACATGACTATTCTCATTCAAGGTTGTATCCAATAGACCATTACCTTCTAATAACCCAAAGTAGGTTTGTGCTAGGCGACATGATGTGAAGGATTGCATTCACCAATATAGATTTTTTTTGCTGTCAGTGAGAATGGATAATGCTTGCGCGACGATATCGCTTTAAATACAGTTGTTGCTGCTATGCCAGGAAGGCCAGTCATGCAGGGCCACTTGACATGGATCTAGTTGGTTGACCGTGGGATGATTTCTACGATTGATTATACATTGATTATTGTGTATAATGAGTCGTAAAACCAGCCCCGAGATCAATGGCTAAACTTAATGTTACCCGGAGTTCTCAATTATTTTCAATCAATACTCTTCTATCTTCTTAGACAACAGTTTATTCCTGTGATATAATCAGTCTAAGCGTTTATAACTATATAGTCTTATACATCTGTATGAAATTAGGATGAAAAACTATTTTGATAATTCTTTGATAATTCTTTGAGGTATTGTCTACTCGCATAGTTTTTCATGTGAAAGTTTACATCAATGATTTCAATCTGCATTTTCTATCCGTTTCATTCAATTGAATTGATTACAGCTACTTGTTATGGCACTAAATAAAGGGAATAATCAGAGAGGCACATCATCACCTAATAATCTTCTTCTTTTCAGCTGGTTTCTTCTCCAACTCTCGTAAATGTTTATAGATATCCGGCGTGACGGTCAAGGTGTATTTCTGATTCAGCAATCCCGGATACGGTTGCGTTGCAGCAGCACCACTTCTCTGGACACTCGGGTATCCGCAATCGACCATCGGATGACAGGCGGTGATGAAGAGCAGGCGGTCATAAAATTCGACTGTTTCTCCCGCGTATTTCAGCATCCCTTCTGTCAATTCGCGTACACCCTGTTGCACTTGCCCCTGACTCGCAATCTCCATCTGTGGTGGGAACCTTTTCTGTAGCATTGCTAACCATTTTGCTTTCGGCATGACGATTGGCAGCGTCTCGATCTCCCATCGAACGTCGACTCGGATTTGCTGCAAGCTTTTGATAAGTTTCGTATACGGTTCGTCGTTATCTTCTTCGGTTAGTCGTTTATTTGCTGCTGAAAACAAAGGTAATGTATTCATTGGTCCCGGTCGGTGGACAATTAAGACTTTCCCTAAGGAAGAGATCGTTCTCATTATATGCGCAAATGTCACCGCTGGATTCGTAAAATGTTCACTGGCGTCTTTCAGCATCATCTTGTCAAATGGCGCATCTTTCTTACCTTCTAAATCCATCGACAGCTGTCGGAAGTATTCTTCAGCGCCGACGTGCTTGATCTTAAACGGCAACATTCTCTGGTTGCTGGTTTCCTCGTAGTGTATCAACCCGGGGTATATGTTAACCATGGGTTGAAGTAAGCAGAACTTTTCCTTGAGCTTTTCCGCGAAGCTGCCTTTGCTGTTGCCGACGTACGCGAAGCGGTCATGGGTATCCAGCTCCAGATGTTTGTGGACCAACTTGTACATGGCGTCCTCGTAGACCTTGCCAAAACTGAAGATGTCATTGTCGTCATAGAGCGGGAGATGTAGCCTATCCGACCAATGTTCACTGATGACAGCGAAGGGTTGCGGGACACCCGGTAGAAGTGGGTCTCTTGGTGTGAAAGGCCCCGGGTCAGACACGGGTTTATGGACATCCGTCTCCTGCATAGTCTGCGAAAATATAATAATACATAACAAAATGGGATATATCAGTATTTTAGTGAAGAGGGCAGTATATCCTAGTTGATTAACACGGACTTTCTCTTGATGAGCGTGCACGAAAGGCCTACTATTTTCTTTGAGGCTGTTGACCCTATAAATGAATTTAAAATACGCCTTTACAGGTGCCTGGGAAAGATTTAGGAAGAGGGGAAAGGGGGTTTCGCCCCAAAATGAAGGCGAGTTTGGTAATGTCTACATTTTAACATAAAACCTAATTTCGAGGGGGTGCTGCTGTGATGGTTTATAAGATACGCAGTGCCCCCAGCAAAAATCTGTGGGGGTGCTCCATTACCCCTGTTTTCCATGGAGGGCCATGTTAAATAAATAGAGAACCTAATATGAAAAGTTCCTTCCAGAAATAAATAGATCACATAGATCATTATTAGTCCACGAAGAGAGGACAGTTATGTAAATACAACATAAGTCGTTATCGAAGGTCATATAAAGTCAGATCATTTAAAGCTGTCCTCACGTAGATAATCATGAGACCAAAGAACTGTAATAAATTTGTGCATGACAGCATATACACTGTAAAAACTGTGGTGTTAAAACTGACACCAGTTGGTGTTAATAGAGGACCACACCCTGAGGTGTTAAAATTACACCCTAGAGATTGAACATAACACCAAAGAGTGTAAATTTAACAACCAAAGGTGTTGTAATAACACCTATGGGTGTAAAACTAACACCACCAATTTAACACCGGTGTAAAACAACTGGTGTGGTCCTCCATGTACACCGGTTAACACCACAGTTTTTGCTGTGTACATGTAACCTGCGTATACATGTAATGATTAAGTAGTTCGGGACAGATTTTTATCTGTAATATAAATATAAAGTTGCAGTTGTACAGAAGGATCAATGTCTAATCTAAAATATAATATGAATTAGCTTTTTATCATCAATGATGTCAGTCAAAATCGTGAACAAAATTAGTATACCACAGAGTCTAATAAGTCCATAAAACATAATAATGTGATGAGGACAATGATGATAATAATAATATTAGTAATAATAAAACCGGAATATTAGTAGTAATGTGATGAGGACGATGATGATAATAATAGGCCTTAATATTGATGATAATTATAATGATAATATACATGTAACTACAAAAATAATAGTAACAATAATGAAAATACTACATGTAATGAAACCAATAATGATTTTAGAAATCATGATGATAATAATTATGCTGTTACAATGTAATGGTAAGCCAAATAACAATGGCAATTTTAATGATATAAAATTTACAACGTTGAGAAATAATGTAATTTAGGTATATAAATAGTTTATGCCCTATAGTATTAAAACCTTACCATATTTGAGTCCTTTTTTGGTAAAAACCTATGTGCTCCAATTTCTTAGGTAGGCATATTTCGTAATTGCTTAGAGTATTTAATATAGTCAAGCAAATAGTAGATGTATACCTCTTTCATGGTATAATATTACCCCCTTACCTTTGCTCTTGGGTACTTTCCACCAGCAGAAAACATCCCGTCAATATTAAGAATATTGGATATTTCGGAGCGTAGATGTGACATGGTGGCCTCTGCTCACGGTGCAAGATGATCAGATTATCAAATTCTCCATTTTTATGATTTTCTCCCTACGAATATGCTTCCGAAGAATCAGTATCGTTTGGTATTGAGGGGCAGAGATATCAGACAATGTTTTGTGTCTATGAGCCGAGGTTGCTAATGTCAAGTGCGGATAAACTAATGATCGCGTGCTAGTTTGAACTCAACAGGTGTTTTGTTACTAATGCTTTGTGCCTATGCACTAAATTCGTTCAAGGGTTCACGCACACACACATTACACGGAGCTGTCGCGCCGGTTTTTCGCTCGCCCCCACAATTCATGCTCTTATGCACGCTGATTGGGACGTTTGTGGTGTCAACGAAGCCGGCATAGCGGTTACCATGGTGCGGAGACGCCTGAACAAATTTACATACACACACAAACCACGGAGTGATGGATGTCGAGGATAGTCCCTATTCTTCGGACAGGTTTCACAAACAATACATTAAGGTCTACCAATATAGGCTAAACGGGTTTAGCGATGTTATTGTTCTTCTATTGATATTTATCCGTTAAGTAAAGGTTTACAAGGGTTCAGACTTTGGAACTTTGAACATAATTTCTGAGGCAACTGCAGGTAATGATGCATGAAAAAAAAATGTCGGTACATTCGAAGCAATTAGCTTTACATTATATTGTGAAAATAAAGTGAGCGCAGAATTGTTATTTTATAAGCCATTCAAACAATGTAAATCTGCCTTCAAATTTTGTCTTGATATAATATATATAAATAGGAATATATATAGATATCTATATATATTCTTGTACCATTTGTCAATTTCTTTCTTTAATACATATTCATGTCTTATAAACTTTTATAACATTTTTTTCTTATACATTAACGATTACTATATATTTATATATTTGTTGGTTAAACAAATCCATTCCTCATGTTGCAACATGTTTTATTCATCATTTTGCAAACATCATATTAACTTAAAAGTTCAGAAATCTTATGGGTTTTCAGTATTTTCTAGTTTGATGAAGATAAAAGGAGATTTTCCTTTACTTACGAAAATATGTATCTTCTGTCGAAGAAGGCATAGGCGGTGGAAGCGGGGGGGGGGGGGGGGGGGAAGGACAGGTCCCCCCTAAATTTGAGGTGGGGGGGGACGGTCCCCCCTAAATTTTTAGTTGATGACCTTTTTTTTTTTTTTTTTTTTTTTTGCTTGTCAAATTTTTTTTTACGTGTGTCCATCACCAAATTTCAGGTGGACCCCCCTTAAATTGTTTGGCTTCCGCCGCAAATGGAAGTAGGGGCATTAATAATTTAATATCCTATTTTCTCTCTGTGTGTTACGTTCCCCTTAGCCCCTCTCCTTTTCAATTTGTTTTCCATCTCTTTCTTTCTCCCCTCCTCCAGTTTGTTGTCTCACCTGCATAGCAGAGTGAGACTATAGGCGCCGCTTTTCCGACGGCGGCGGCGTCAACACCAAATCTTAACTTGAGGTTAAGTTTTTGAAATGACAGCATAACCTTGAAAGTATATGGACCTAGTTCATGAAACTTGGCCATAAGGTTAATCAAGTATTACTGAACATTCTGCCTGAGTTTCATGTCACATGACCAAGGTCAAAGGTCATTTAGGGTCAATGAATTTAGACCATGTTGGGGGAATCAACATCAAAATCTTAACCTAAGGTTAAGTTTTTGAAATGTCATCATAACTTTTAAAATATATGGACCTAGTTCATGAAACTTATACATAAGTATCACTGAACATCCTGCATGAGTTTCACGTCACATGACCAAGGTCAAAGGTCATTTAGGGTCAATGAACTTTGGCCAAATTGGGGGTATCTGTTGAATTACCATCATAACTTTGAAAGTTAATGGATCTGATTCATGAGACTTGGACATAATAGTAATCAAGTATTACTAAACATCCTGTGCAAGTTTCAGGTCACATGATTAAGGTCAAAGGTCATTTAGGGTCAATGAACTTTGGCCAAATTGGGGGTATTTGTTGAATTACCATCATAACTTTGAAAGTGTGTTGGTCTAGTTCATAAAACTTGGACATAAGAGTAATCAAGTATCACTGAACATCTTGTGCGCATTTTAGGTCACATGACCAAGGTCAAAGGTCAATGAACTTTGGCCATAATGGGGGTATCTGTTGAATTACCATCATAACTTTGAAAGTTTATGGATCTGACTCGTGAAACTTGGACATAAGAGTAATCAAGTGTCACTGAAAATCCTGTGCGAGTTTCAGGTCACATGATCAAGGTCAAAGGTCATGTAAGGTCAATGAACTTTGGCCACGTTGGGAATATTTGTTGAATTACAATCATATCTCTGTAAGTGTATTGGTCTAGTTCATAAAACGTGGAAATAAGAGTAACCAAGTATCACTGAACATCTTGTGCGAGTTATAGTAGTTTTCAAAATCAGCACTGCTGCTATATTGGATCGCGTGATGCAGGTGAGACCGCCAGAAGCATTCCACTTGTTTTTCTTTCTATCGATTTTTGAGGGGCAGGCCCCTAATACCATCCCATCCATGAATCCGCACCCTTTAATAGGGCAAGTGTCAGAAAAATAGTCATATCGAAAAGCGACCAATATTTAGTAAATTATATCTCTTTAAAAAAATTCCGATCTGAACAGATACCGTATTTTTCCAAAACGTTTTTTTTTTAGATTTCATTTAAACTAACGTATCGTTCGGGCAAACGTCCTCTTTAAAGAGTTTTCTGGTAGAGTCTTCGTTTATCAAAATTGTTGAGTACCCGTACCCACCCCCTGCTCCACCAATAACATTATTAAAGATACATTTTCTCATAAAGAGTGTGACCCACATCGAGTCGGTGGTATAATGCCATTATATTAGGTAGTTTTCGCTCTGCGACGCACGACGGATCCAAGAAGAAATATGACCGTCAAATGACAATGAACAGCTGGCAGGTCTTTGCCGAAAATTGGTGAACGAGAACAGCAGATTAGTCCTAACTTTCGGAGTTGACCAAAAAAATGAAAATGTGTCATTTGTCCAGAGTCCAGGGCAAAACAGCTATCTTGGTTAACCAATTTTCGACAGACTTCTCGGATGGTTATTTTTTGTCAAGAAGCGAATTCGACAAAACATTTTTTTTTTAAAATCCGTGGAGCGAACACTCTCTTTTCTCAGACACACTGCTAGCGGTTAATTTGTTTGGACCAGTCACACGACACAATAAACACTTTAGTTGCAGTGGCCTATCTATGGGGGGCCTGGGGGTATATGCCCCCCCCCCCTGAGATTTGGTGTGCCCCCCAGGTGCCCCCCTGAAAAAATGGCAGAGCAAAAAAAAAGAGAAAAAAGGGAGAAAGAAGAAAAGAAAAAAGGAAAAGAAGACAGATGAAAAAAAGAAGAGGAAAATAAGTGAATGAAATAATGTTAGGGGAAAAAACAAATCTTTTTTGTTACTATATGAAATTTTTGCTTGCGCTGTGCGCTAGAATTGCCTGTTCAATGAGATTCAATATCATGTCAATATACAAAACATATTTTAGCTCGGACATCGAGCTTTCATTAATTTTTTTTCATTTACAAATTTAAGTGCTCTGTAAAATATCCGTTTTACGGTCTACATATCAGCTCACACTGCGTGGTCTCATTGTTTGATTTGGCAAGTTTCTATTGTCTACGTGTATTCCATAATGTTCCATTAAACAAATGTATTCAAAATACCCAGATTCTAGGTCTAAATCTAAAACATACGCGATAGCCTGCATGTTCTTTATTTAAAATGTATTTAAATTATCCAGTTTCACATCAGAATATCAATAACTATCTGCTCGCGCTTCACGATCACATTATAAATGATACCCAATTAACTATATCCTATTCATGATTTACATGTCCCGCTTTTAGGTCTAAAATATCAATTTTCTCTCGCGCTTCCGCTCGCATCACTTGTTTAGTTACATTCCTATCCCATTTATTAATAGAAAAAGTGCATAGAATGACCACTTTTTAGGTCGGAATGTCAAAATAAAATTGTTCGCGCTTCGCGCTCGCATTATTGAAATATATACCGTCTTCGTAGGTAACTGTAAGCAGTCCTTAACAGGTCCCTTTTCAATAATGCTAGAACAGTAACTAAAAGTTAGTAACAGTTACTCGCGCTTGCCGTTCGCAGTAACCATCTAGTTACATACGAATCTTGTTCAGGATCACACATAACATTGCCCAGAGTATCAAATTTTCAGGACAAAATACATGAAAGTAAAAAAAAAAATCGCTCGCGCTTCGCGCTCGCACTTTTTATAAGGCTTATGAGATTATTTCATGTTTAATATGTTGTTTTATAAGAATAAAACTAAGAAGTGACTGATCGGGGAATATAAAGGTGAAGATAATTTCGGCCCCCATCCCTAGCTATTGGCGAAATTCGGATCCGCCAGTACACACACACCGGAAAAAATGGTGCTCCCCCCCCCCCTGAAAAAGTAAGGACCCCCAGTGCCCCCAGGAAAAAATCCTAGCTACGCCACTGTTTAGTTGACATATCAAATTGAGTCAAAAGCACCAAAATCGAATCACATTATTTCAAGATTTTTAAGATTCATTTATGTTGTTCACATCATCCATTTTCATAATTTTTTTTTCAGTTAAGTAAAAAATCAAGATAAATATGACATATAGTAATACAGAGGGTCACGTAGTAGAGTGGTTAGAACATTAAACTCAATTGTGAGGTCGTGAGTACAAATACCTTCTTTGCCATTGTCTCCGTTTTCATAAATAAAATCCAAAAGAGTAAATTATATTTTTTTTCATGTTTATGTAATGGGTTATATACCAGCTATATAGCTTGGCATCAATGCGGTGGAACGTTGCTTTGCAGAGTTCGTGTACGCGAGTTGAATAGAAATAATTTGCTACAATGATAATACGAGACAATACGAAATTATATTCAGTATACTAACAAGCTTTACTTGTTCCTTTTTTTAATTTCTGTTTATGTGTATATATATATATATAGATACGAAGTATAATTAAACGAATGATATACATGTCGTAAACCATGGATATTAAGGCTGGATGGAGGTGGTAGTGAAATCATAAACATGATAAATTGTGACCTAGATTATTATTATTTTTTTAATAATAGGGAAATATATTATACATGATATAAAGTGATATCTTTCATTTACAATGAAGAAAAAGTACATAAAGGAAACTAACTATTTTAATTTTGTATTTTGAGGCAGAAATATATATATATATATATATCGTAATATATATATATATATATATATATATATATATATATATATATATATATATATATATATATATACTACTGCCTCAAAATAGAAAAATTAATATATTTATCACCAATTTCTCCAAAGGGCAGATAGCTCTGGGGAATCTTGATTTAAGCTATATATTATATATATATATATATTCATTCATTCATTCATTCATTTATTAATTCATTTTTCCAACAAATTTTACAATGCAATGATAACAATATATAAAACATAACATCAGACAATATAGATGACATAAATATTCAAATAAACCAAATATATAAAATATACACTTGATACAGAAGATAATATTTCCAATTTGATAATAATATTATGCAAGATATGTTGGAAAAATGGAGTGGCCCACTAAAAAGCAAGCTTGTAGAGGGTGGACCACTCAAAAATATAGATATATATATGTAACGATATTACATTTCGCGTGTTGGAAACAGATGAAATAAAAAAGGAAATGCATTTGCTAGTTCCAACAGAGTTTATTTCCAAGTTAAAATTTGGACGTAAATCCCACGTCTTCTTCCGGGATACAATAAACCTCACAGTCAGTTTTATTGTATCCCTGAAGAAGACGTGGGATTTACGTCGAAAATTTGGACTTGGAAATAAACTCTGTTGGAACGAGTATAATGCATTACCTCTTTGCCTCTTATGTGTGTGTGTGAGAGGGTGTGTGGGCGGATGTGTGTGTGTGCTTTGCTTACTCCTATACAGTGCGTATAAAAAAACGGGACAGATTTGAAAAGTCTATAAAATTTTTGTTTCAAATAATGATGTCTATATTTTGGTGTTAATAGATGCTCTAAGGTCTTATCTTTGAAATGCAATTTAAAAAAATAAATTTTATTCATGCTTGAGCGAACACGGGACGTTTTTATTGGGGGTTCAAAAGAGGCTTGCGCCAGAATTGCAGAATGTGTGTAATACAATGATCAGACTTCTTGCTAATCAGGAGACTTCCTCTTGATCTTTTCATTATCTGTCCCACAATTTTCGAATTATGCTGTCAAATTTCATTTACAAAGTTATTTATTTAATTGAATTATTTTGTTTTTTCATTTAAACTTCTCTTACCTTTTAATTTTCCTTCATAAGTAACTGAGAAAATCAATTCGAGAAAATCAATTCGACATCATGGTCCAGACATTTGGAATAATCTTGCAGAAAATATTAAATCTTGTTCCACTTTATACTCTTTAAAATCAACTGTTAAAAGAAATATCATTCGATCTTATTCATCCCAACCTTCAAATTAATCCTCATTTACCACTATAAATTAAATAAAAAATATAAATTCTACAGCTATCTTCTGCACCCGCACTTGCACCTGCATTGCACCCACTTGTTCAGTAATTATACCAATCATAGTCACGAACCCTTTTTATGAGGCCGCCATCAATTACAAGCTTAACCGCTCACGATGGCGGTCTCCTGCGTTCATTTAAATTTTGTTAATGTTCCTTTTTTATTATCAAAATGTGAAGTATATGCCCACACATTTTTTTCCTTCAAATTATGTATTATGTTTATATTGTATGCATTATGAATTATTTTGTATATTACAAACAATGTAAATATTTATGATAATGTATTGTGAACGCAGAAATAAAAATAAAACAAACAAACAAAAACAAGAAAAGAAGATTTTTTGTCAACCCAAGCAAGAAGATTTGAATTATTAATTGGGAAAACTTGTGATTATTCAAATCGTTTTATTATGTGAAACAAATTATGTTATGTATCTTTAAAAGACATGAATCTATTTTTCAATGGGTCATTAATTCCTTGACCAAGTTTAATTGCTTGACAGGAAACACAGGAAGGGATTCATGTCTTTCAATGACAATGGTGTATTGAGTCAATTTTGAAGGAGCTAGATATGGCAGATCAGGTAAAATGTATTAAAAAGTTGTGAGCGAGCGAAGTCAGCACGCAAATATTCCCACTTTTTTTAATTACAATATCAAATTTTGTGATAGATTTTGACATAATATTCAGAAAATAATATATTTTACTTTCTATCTTTCCTTTTATTTCCTGTCCACTTTTATCTTGGTCATGATTTTTTTAATTGAGGGGGGGGGGCAACTCGAGCGCCCGCCCATCTGTGTGGCTTTGTTCAAAAGGCACCATAACCTTTGTAGAACATAATGAAAGGATTTGAATAAAAAAAATCCATGCTCTCCTATAATTCGGTTAAAAAAAAATTAGCTTGAAGAAGGAATATTCAAAGCTAACAGAGAGCATATTAAAAAGAAATAAAAGAATAATTCAAGCAAATAAATAGATCTGAAAATGAATTTTGACTGCATGATTTGAAAATTATGGCAAAGATAATGAAAAGGTTAAGAGGAAGTCTGCTAATTAGCAAGAAGTCTGATCATCATATTACTCATATTCTGCAATTCTGGCGCAAGCCTCTTTTTGAACCCCCAACAAAAACGTCCCGTGTTCGCTGAAGCATGAACGAAACTAATTTTTTTTAATAGCATTTGAAAGACAAGACCTTATAGAGCACCTATTAACACCAAAATATGGACATAATAATTTGAAACTAAAATTTTAT
The DNA here is from genome assembly GCF_037042905.1 of Lytechinus pictus. Lineage (NCBI taxonomy): Eukaryota > Metazoa > Echinodermata > Echinoidea > Temnopleuroida > Toxopneustidae > Lytechinus > Lytechinus pictus. Next base: position 42,506,161 of record NC_087245.1, on the reverse strand, counting down.
AGACTTTTCAAATCTGTCCCGTTTTTTTTTTTGATACGCACTGTAGTTAAATATGTTGTGAAAGAAACGAATGAAGAGAACAATGGTAGGCGTTGCTTAAATCAAGGTTCCCCAGAGCTATCTGCCCTTTGGAAAAATTCAACGTGATGCCGAAAAAAATGTCTTTACCGGGAATCGAACCCGAACTCTACCTTGGAACGCCGCGGTTAAGTGGTAGGCACTTAACCACTAAACCACATAGACGGGTTAGTGGCTAGGGCGACTCCGATCCGATTGACCTTCAGATAAACCGATTTTAATTGGTCGTGCATGTATAGTTTTTCACATTTGTATAATTTCTCCCATACATGTACTATATCTAAGCAATAGTTTTTATACAGCTGGGGCATGGCGGCTTGTAATTGTTCAAAACCCATCTACACCAGAAAAAGGAAGTAAAAAATGGTTAAGTGTCGAATATCTGTTTATCTGACGTATAATAATAGTACGTGTATAAACAACTGATATTAGTTGAGTAAATATAAATATATGCTTACATCTTATGTCATATACTCTGTATATATATATATTTCCAATTTTGCATATTTTATTTTTATCATTTTTAGAAATAAATCCTGTACGTGTCATAGACAAACATTTAAAACCAGGCCCCATATTTCGGTGGATAATAAGTCACGTTATATTAAAAAAATACGTACAAAACAGTATCACAGTACTACAGAGAACACTGCAATAATAATAAATGATAGGAATGATGATGATGATAATAGTACTAATATTAATAATGATAATAATTCCAATAATAATTTGATTGTATGATAGGGCACATCCCAATCATGCGTTTTATAGAAAGACATAACATAATTATAATCAAGAAATGAAAAAAATGTATAATACCACCACGGCAAGATGGAAAAAATCCCGTCTTGATGGGTGTATTAATGATTTAATCGTATTTATGCCATAAGTACATTAGAGTTTCAAGTTATGAAACCCTAAAAACACTGTTAGAGTATCACCATACATCTCTACAGATATATATTATAAAATGTATATAGCGCACGTATTCACCATGTTAATTGCTCAAGGCAATCTTATACCGATTCCGGTACTTGCTCATATTTTATGTATCGCACTCTTCAAATAAAAACCTCAATTGCTCCCTACAGCACCTGCATCTGCATTCCACACACTTGATCAATGTAGAAACATAATATGTACGCCTCCCGTTTACAAGGCCGCCATCGAGCCTATAATCGCTCTCGATGGCGGTCTCCTGCATTTAAATTATATCGTTAACAATATGTTATGTTATTTATTTTCATTGATTTGTTACTAACACAGTATTGTTAATTTGTTATATCTCAAAATCAAACCAAAGTAATGGCCGGATTTGGCCATTAACATCAATGTCGGATCTCCCCCCGGGGGAGTCAAATATATTGCTGTACACATGCGTGACAAAAAACGCGTTTAAAGGCGTGGTTTTTTAGTTTTGCCCGCGAACTGCGCGTGCACTCGTTAATGGTATAAAAAACACAGATTTTCAAAAAAGGGATGGTTTTGAAAAACTGGTCAATGGTCAATACCGGGTTCAAACGTATTCAGGGTATGTTTTTTTCCCCAAGCTTTTTCCCCCGAGGCCTTTTCCTCCTCGTTTCTGAAGTGTTCGGGTTCTTCCCGATTGTGGTATTTTAACCAAAACTGCACTGGGGCATGCAATACCCATGAATATAGTTTTGTTTATGTAAGCTTAATTATAGTTTAGCAATTAAGTAGACAAAACTTGTTTAGGGGTTATATTCTAGCGAAAATATGTTTAGGGGCCGAAATGTGTAAATGAAGCGTCTAGGGTTTTTTTGCACACAGAGAAAAACTCGTTTAGGGGGTGTTTGGAAATAATCTAGTCACGCAGTGTACATCAATACATTGACTGCCCCCCCCCCCCCCCCCTCTGCCGGGCGGAACTCCAAGTACCATCCCCCACGAGCACGACAGTGGGTTACAGTGTGGTATTGGAGAAGCTGCATTCTAGGTTCAAACGTGGTTTTATGGGTGGGGGGGTGTTGGTGGGGCGGAATCTATATTTCGGTGGGAATTTTAAAACTTCATGCACAGGTAAATATTTTTTTTTATTTCCGTGAAAGCCAGGGGTTCAGTTTCTTGCCGTGACCAACTAAACCAGATTCTTCGCCATATTCTTGAGTATCGGAGATCCTGTCATTATTGTAGTATCTTGGTTTGATAAATCGGAGAGGTCGGTGGTGAGACAACAATCTGCCATCCTATTTCCGCCTCTCGCCTTTACATGAATAAAAAGAAAGATCATAATTAAGTTATATATTATGCAAATATATAAGGCTGTGAGAAAGTAATGTGGGATTATTTGATCCGAGGTTGGTTCGACAATTGCTATTTGTCCCGAGGGCGAAGCTTTCAGGGAAATGTAGTTGTAATACCAGTTCAAACGAGGATTAACAGTTCCCATTGTGCTTTCGTAGGAAGTGCCTCCTACTTTTAATTAGATCCAAAATCTATGTGCTGAGCTATAAACAGCTAGATACCATGTTCTCACTTAACCCCAGCTCGCGGTTCAGACTTGCCTCGCGGGCCCGGGGGGGGGGGCACTTGACCAAAAAAGTGGTAGGGGTGTGCCGCGGGCGAGACAAAAAACGGGGGCCTTGGAGCGGGCTTATTGTAAAAAGGAGGGTCCTCGGAACGGGCTTCGGAACGACAAATGTTTGTAAAAACGGGGGTCCTTGGAACGGATCGCCAGCGTGTGAGTTTGTATGCATCCCTATGGAACGGGCAAGCGTGCATGCAGCTAGCCCGGCGGCACGGCCGCCGAGTGCGCTCGCGCAGAGGCGATGGTCGACAGCGCTCTCGGCCGCTTTTCACCAAAATTGCAGCTTATTGTAGCAGATCAATGCGACCGGAACGGCGTAACGAAAAATATGCGACGCTTTGGAGCTGATTTTTTTTCTCGATAAGAAGAAAATGCTATGCCCTGGAACGGAAATTTGAGTGTAAAAATGGGGGTCCCCTCCGCGGCACATACCCACTATGCATTATATACTGAGTACCCCCCCCCCCCCCGGGCTCGCGGATCGATCTGCTCCGCCAATTACCCTTGCGCTTGCCTTGAAAATTAACCACAAACTGTGCGTAGAAAAACAAAACTCGAATAAAGCGCGCGAGATACACCGGAAGTTCGCAATCAATTGCCGGAGTAGACTCGTCTTTCTGTTCACACTGATTCGATACATTTATTTCATTTCTATTATGTAATGATATCAAATATATATATTAATCACATATAATTACAAATCAACTACAGACAAAATTATAGAAATTGTTCAAAAGCATAAATTTATATTAACATGATGATAAAAATGATCAATGATGACAAAAAATACAGAAAAGCAAATTATCCTGATCTCGTGGGAAGAAATGAAAGGTAATTATGTAATTTAAATGGCAATTACAATAAAATTAATCACTTATCTCAATTTCATTTCATTATTTTTTTTATTCAACATTTGAAAAAACCAAGATAAATATAGGCCTACAATAACATTCAATGCAAGGCTAGGAAAGTTCATTCAGAAGGTTAATAAGAGAAAACAGTGATTTTTTTGCTTCCAACAGTGGTGTTGTCAGAAGGTAACGTGCTTTGGACAGACACTAAGAAAAAAGGGACTAAGGATATAACTTTTACAGTCATGTTTCGATGTTATGCAGGGAACAGTGGGTGAGCATAATGCAGTACATGGAATGGTAGCCCAATGGTAGCCATGATATAGAAACGTGTAAGGATGTGCCTATATGCGTGAGGTTATGTGAGAGAGTGTGTGTTTACAGATGTGTAAAAAAACTATTGTGATTATTTACTAAGGAACCGGCATTAACGTAACCATCCGAAAGAATAGACCAGGACACTCTGAACCAGGCCTCTGAATGTGTCTAGTGACAGGCGCGCAGGGCACAACGCCCATTGTTGTAGTGGCTACTCTGCTACAATTAATATAACGTTGCATCCGGACTTTTCGCATTTTCTACGGGGGAAACTGTCTACAAAGCACCAATTCCTTTGAAAATGCACTAAAAATCACAATGGAGACCTGAGAGGCCTTTGTCGAAAGTTGGTGTTGGGGACAGAAGCGGACTCTCTTGACTCTTGACGAGTGGATACCATGCGCGACCAAAAAAACACGTAAAAAGGATGTCTTTTTTACGATAGGGCACGTTACGTACGTAACGTGATAAGGGTGTCAAAAACACAAAAATATTGAAAAAAGGGTATCTATTTCGCTAGGACAATTACGTGTTTAGGGTCGAATTTGCGGGGATGATAAAACAAAATTAAAATGTTTTATAAAGGATGTCCTTTTTGCCCCAACACTTCGTGTTTAGAGTCCAATTTGCGCGAGGTGTAGAAGGTGGGGTCGTACTTAACCAAATAAGGTAAAGCCGACGACCGAAGGTCCCGTAACAATAAAACATTCCTGTAGGCTGTACTTGTTTAGGGGTTCATTTCAGGGAATATTTGCCAAGAGTATCGTTTTGTTTCACGCCAATACTTATTAAGGGGTGCATTTTCAGAATATGGAAATTACGTGTTTAGGGTGCTTTTCGAGACCCCATGGTCGCGCATGGTATCCACTCGTGAATGGAAGTGGCCCCCCGGGACAACGACACGTTTTTTTTCGTCCGGTGCAAATCTTCGGATGATCTGCTGTTCCAGTCCACCAACTTTCGACAAAAGCCTCTCAGCTCTCCATTGTGATTTTAATTAAATTTTCAAAGGAATCGTTGCGTTGTAGACAGTTTCCCCGTAGTAAAAGCGAAAAGTCCCAACTGACGATCTTACAAAAATGTAAATTAACTTCCTGCCGACTTTGGCAACTTACACCCGTGGAAATAGCAAACACGGCAGGGCTTGCATGAACTTTACCTGTAAGTAGTTAGAGTACGAGTCAAAGTGGAAAGGCTATCGATCTTAGATTTTCTGTCTTGCAACTCTGACCGGAACTGCAACTCCAGACCGTTCTCGACCTGGTTATTGTAGTAAGCCTCAGTAGTGTCGCAGAACCTGTTAATCAGAATGTTAGGCCCTATTATTTCAAAGTTAACACTATTTTCTTTTAAATAAAAGTGTTGTTACTTTAATAATAATAATGATAAAAATACTCAGTTCTTGTATAGCGCATAACACATTATGAATAATATCTCTATGCGCTTCCAAAGGACTTGGATATTGTTACCCCGGCTGTAGCTCACTTTCTACTCCAGCTTCTGTGACTTTCTTTGAATTTATAACTTTGACCCCCTTTAAAAGCCAATGTTGCACTAAATTATGAGAGGTGAATGGTTATATTTCCTTTCTTTCATTATGTAAACCAACGAACGAAGAGGGCGGCAACACTGCCCTGTGTTGCTGCCCTCTATGTTCATTGATGTAAACTAAAATTACGTAGACGTCCAGGTAATAATCCCGACCTTTCGTTGGAAGAACGCGAACGCTTATTTACGACGTTAGTTGATTTTAGAAGAGACTTTTGGGCTCGTCGTCATGGTCTTAAAACTCTGTCCTGCAATGCAAATTGTGTGACATGAGATTTTTTTTTCGTTTCGCATCTGGAACGGAAACATTCAATTTGCGTTTCGTGTGCAAAATTCTGGTTGCTACTATGGTAACAGCGATATATCCTATTTAGGACGACTTTCCAAATCCACATTTGGTTCCTCCCAGAGCTCGAGAGGCCGCCCGGGGGGCCCACTTTCACTGAAGAGTGGATACCAGGCGCAACAACGCGTAAAAAGGGAAAGAGTGGGTAAGTACGTTACGTATAGGCCTATGTAACGTTATAAAGGTGTAAAAAACGATGATTAAAATACTGAAAAAAAGGGATATATTTCCAATACTTGTAGGGTTTCACAAGCCAAATAATTGTTAAAAGATGCATTTTCATAATCTGGAAAAGACTTGCTTCCCTTGTTTAGGGTACTTTTCGAAACCCCATGGTCGTGCCTGGTATCCACTCATCAATGGAAGTGGTCCCCTCGGAATTTGAATCTAAACCCTATTTCTAGGGAAAGTAAAACATAATACCCTTTACATCGTGTGCTAGAGGCGTATCGTTTGTGTAGAAGGAGTGAACAAAAGAAACAAAAGAAACCCGCATGCAAACGTATTGCATACGCTGTGTACATATGCGAAATGGGTTCGGCGAGAGAGGTGATCTGACCCATGTAATCAATTGCCAGAGATCCACCAATAATCCACATAAAATGCAATATCGATTCGATGGACTGTAATGATCTATATCTAAGCCTTAATTTAGTAAGTTTTTCCTCACTCAATATGTACTCGATTTGTTTGAAAAACCACTTTCTTATCCATGTCATATTCTATTTTAGGTCCTGCATTTCGAAGATCTCCAGCCATCAGTCGTAATACATGCATGTATGGCGCGCGGGTGTCGCGGGAAAGAATTTTGCACACGAAAAGCAGATCTGTAGGGCCTGTAACCCCCCTGTAACACAAATCCTAGCATTGATTGTAGAGCAGTTTTCTACGTTTGATTCTATTGACTATAATGTACAATCAATCTTAAAAATCAAGTGTATGATTAAGCGTCAACTTTTGTGTTAGGGGACCCTAATATAGCGTCCGTGATGATTGCGAAAGGTGGCAAATGTCAAGAACTAATCGTCAAGGTTAATAACTTTATCAATTTGTTATTAGCAGTTGAAAAACTTGCTAGATTTAACATAAAATGACCAGTTAAAGCAAACCTCACTATAGAACATTTCTACAAAGAAACCACTTTATTGATTAAAGGTTTTTACTTGAAGTTTTCGAAGATATTCTTATGAATTTTCAGATGTGATGGTTGTAGATAAAATTTTGTAATTAAAAACTTAACAGTAATCATAGAAAAATAGTGCTGATCAGAAAATTTCTTTGTCTCGTATTTGAAACCTTTTAGTGTTCTTAAAAAATGTTCTAGTGAAGCGCTTACGTTATTAAGAACCCAATAAGTCGTATTAAGAACCATACAGTTTTAACTGTTTAAAAGGGTTCATTGTAAAACAAAACAAAAATTCAAAAGGACTGTTTGGAACCCTTTTCTGTTTTAACTATATCTACGTGAATTTGCAAGGAAACAAACATGTTCAATCTTAATGGAGATATTCTGAAGGTAGCAACAGGTTTCTGCGAGGTATGAGTGTCTTCGCAAATTGCAAATAATTGCTAACAAAACCACGACTCCTTGCTAAGTCTTAAATTATATCTTCTTAGAGTAGCTATAATTGAAAAAGAAATACTCTAGTTGAGACATTATCGCAGGTTCTACCGGGTGTCCACGACATACCAGAGACCAGAGACCAATCCTCAACCGATGTGGCAGTAGCCGCGACGCACTCGCTACTGAGATTCTGTGTTTTGTAACTGCATTTTGTATCATATGGCTCATGCTGCCGTATAAATTTGAAAATCAACCTTGCATACACCACTAGTCATTGCATTATACACTTACTCTTCGATGGCTCTTCTGCATGACTCTCTGATTTCAACAAGACAAGAACTGCCCTCTTTCTCAAATTTCTTCATTAGTTTGTCCTCGAATGCTCCCCATAGCCATTGTCGTACCCAAAGAAACCTGACGCCGGCACCTGCAGCCATTCGCTGCCTTTCTCTGAAAACACTTTGTTCCTGAACATTAGCTAGGATAGAAAGAGCATGGTCCATTGAAAGAGTAAGAGACGTTGTAGCAATAAACACAATAGCTATTTTTCGCTCAGCGACGCAGAATGAATCCTACAAATGCATTTAATAGGATGTTTTGGCTGAAGATATTTACATCTAACTTAATGGAGTAAAATTCACAGAGCATAATGCGAAAATTTTCATCAAAATCGGATTACAAATAACGAAGTCATTGAATTTTAAAGTTCATTCATATTTTGTGAAAACAGTTATATGCACATCATCATGAATATTCATTAGGTGGGCTGATGATGTCATATCCCCACTTTCCCTTTTCTTATGTTATGACATGAAATCATAATTGTTTCATTTTTTCATACATGTAAAAATGATATGTCTCCATTATGATGAAATAAGTTGCGGCAATAAATAACTAATGCTCTTAATCAGTTGTCAATACAATTGTTTTATTTCTTGGTAGAGAAAAATATAATAAACCTAATTTCATAAAATAGAATACAAAAGAACAAGTGGGGATATGACATCATCAGCCCAATTAATGAATATTCATGAAGACATGCCTAGAACTGTTTCACCGGAATAATTCAAATATTTAAAATTCAATAACTTCGTTATTTGTTATCCAATTTTGAATCAAATTTTCAGGATTTTGCTTTGTGAATTTTACTCTATTTATTGAGGTATAAATATCTCCAGCCTGGACCACCTCTTTTAAATGCAATTCAAATCGTAATGAGATCATTGTCGAGGGTCGATGAATCGAAACAGCAGTTTCGTCCGACGTTTTAGGGGAGTGTTTCATCAACATTTTCACCGGGCATTTTCATAAGACAAGTTGTCTCATCTGACATCTTTCCCTGATGTTGACTGACGTAGAGGCATGTTTCCTGTTGTAATTGTCGGATAAAATGGGACTTGTCGGATAAAACCTCCCACAAGTCATTTCATGAAACGCTCCCCTCAGCTGACGAAAATTTGCAAATATTTCGTTTGTCCAGAGGCGCGGACGACACTGTTGTTTCGATTCACTCACCCTCGACAAAGACTTCGTTGTCAGGAAGAGCATTTGACAATAGCGTAAAAAGCGCCTGCGTTGCTGTCGGGAAAACTCTTAAATATTGTTATTTGTGCTATATCAAAAAATCTAATTAAATTACAATCGAACATTTTTTTCATCCACAAACAAAAATGATCCTCTAAACATATAAGTCAGTTATAAATCATGAATAGCAATTTCTTTCAAACTCATGTTGAACACCTATTATGCACTCCCTCAATTTTAAAAGCAATCGTCCAAGACTATGACAGGCGAAGTGTCCGCCAGTATATTTCGTCGAATTCACGCCATTCCGTACACAAAATATGTTTTTATTCAGACGAAAATCATTTTGTCATGACGCAGTTTTATTTGGTATACGAAAGTTATTTTTCCTCACACGAAATGAATTTCGTCGAGACGAAATGTAATTGCGTCTACAAAATTTATTTCGTTCCAAACGAAATGAATTTCGTCTCGTAATTGCGTCTACAAAATATTTCGTACCCTACGAAATGAATTTCGTTGAGACGAAATGTAATTGCGCCTACAAAATTTATTTCGTACCATACGAAATGAATTTCGTTGAGACGAAATGTAATTGCGTCTACAAAATTAATTTCGTACCATACGAAATATATTTTGCTATAACGAAATATAATTTCGTGTACAAAATAGGTGCGCCAAGTGTCCAGTGGAAAATTCCGTCGAATTTACGCCATATTCCATACAAAAAGTTTGTTTTTCTCATACGAAAAACGTTTCGTCAATACGCAGTGTAATAACGTTAACGAATTTTATTTTGTGCCACACGAAATGAATTTCGTATGAGACGTAATTCATTTCGTACCGTACGAAATGAATTTTGCTATAACGAAATGGATTGCGCCGACGAAATGAACTTCCTGTGGTACGAAAAGTTTGTCGTTGCGATGCGAAGATCTATTCTGTAAACGAAATTAATTCATCATTATCGGAAATTCTAAGCACTTTTTGTAACCTTGAACATGATTGGTATACGTATATCTAAACAATTATTGATGCGAGTACGATACGCGAGCGGAAAATTGTTGATATTCTGACCTTAAATATGGAATTTCTGTAAGCACTTTTGATAATCGAGAACTGGATGGGTATCTATCTCAACATTAATGCAAGCGCAAAGCGCGAGCTGATAATTTTGTAATTTACGACCTAAAACTGAACATTCTATGCATTTAGCCTGGGTTAATTTAGCTTTATCAAATATATTGATGCAAGCGTGAAGTGCGAGCAGAAAATTTATGATATTTTACCTAACATTTGGACATTCCAAGCACTATTGGTAATCATGAACACGATCGATAAGTATCTAACAAAATCATTTGCGCTCGCATCAGAATTTTTGATATTCCGACTCAAAACTGGACATTCTAGGCACATATTGTTACTATGAATAGTATGGTATCTAACCAATTGATAAAAATGTTTGATATTCTAACCTAAAATGTTTACATTCTAAGCACTCTTGGTAATCATGATCAGAATGGGCATCTAATTTTATGCGAGCGCGTAGCGCGGGCTTAAAATTTTATGTATTACGACCGATTACGACCCAAACTATATAGCTGGACATTCTAAGCAAATTTATTAACCATGAACAGGATGTGTATCTGTCTAAACAATATTGTGAGAGCGCGAAGCGTGAGCAAAAAATGTGATATTCTGACCAAAAATTTGGACATTCGAAGCACTTATCTAACAATGAACAGGATCGGTCTTCATCTTACTAAACAATTGATGCTAACGCGAAGAGCGAGCAGAATTTGTTTATGTTCTGACTTGATGCAATTGCGAGCGCCAAACTCAAACATGAATTTCGCGTCTCCCAGCCAAACATCAAATTGGCGCCTCAAAGGTCGAATATGACTTCGGTGCCCCCTCCCTAGGCTGAACATCAATTCGGCGCCCCCCCCCCATGTTAAAGATCAATTTCTCTGCTTCTTTCTCACTTTTTTTTCTTCCCCTTTTCTTTTCCTCTCTTTTTTTCTTTTTGCGCCCCCCTTTTCGCCTACCCGGGGGCTCCGGGCCCAAAATTTACTTGAAAGTAAATGCCGTTTCTTACCCGAAATTAATTTTTTTTACACTTGGCAGACTTATCGCACCAAGTGTCCGATTCTGTAAACGAAATGAATTTTCCATCGGACACTTGGCGCGCCAAGTGTCTGATGGAAAATTCATTTCATTTACAGAATAGATCTTCGCATCGCAACGAAAAACTTTTCGTTGCCATCACAGGAAGTTCATTTCGTCGGCGCAATCTATTTCGTTATAGCAAAATTCATTTCGTATGGTACGAAATAAATTTTGTCGACGCAATTACATTTCGTCTCGACGCAATTACATTTCGTCTCAACGAAATTCATTTCGTATGGTACGAAATAAATTTTGTAGACGCAATTACATTACGTCTCGACGAAATTGATTTCGAGTGACAAAAAATAGATTTCGTATACGAAATAAAACTGCGTTTTGACGAAATGATTTTCGTCTGAATAACAACTTTTTTGTGTACGGAATGGCGTGAATTCGACGAAATATACTGGCGGACACTTCGCCTGTCATAGTCTTGGACGATTGCTTTTAAAATTGAGGGAGTGCATAATAGGTGTTCAACATGAGTTTGAAAGAAATCGTCTGAATAACAACTTTTTTGTGTACGGAATGGCGTGAATTAGACAGAATTTACCGTCGGATACTTGGTGCGCCATTTCGTTTGATCAAAATTTATTTCGTTAGTACAAAATGAATTTTTGTGTACGCAATTACATTTCGTCTCGACGAAATTGATTTCGTATGGTACGAAATATATTTTGTGGACGCAATTACATTTCGTCTCGACGAAATTAATTTCGTATGGTACGAATTATATTTTGTGGACGTAATTACATTTTGTCTCGACGAAATTAATTTCGTATGGTACGAAATAAATTTTTTTGAACGCAATTACATTTCGTCTCGACGAAATTGATTTCGTGTGGCAAAAAATAAATTTCGTATACGAAATAAAACAGCGTCATGACGAAATGATTTTCGTCTGAATAAAAACATATTTTGTGTACGGAAGGCGTGATTTGGACGGAAAATACTGGCGGACACTTGGCGCCCCATACAAGACATGCTAATTAGACACTTCCCAATATGTGGTAAAGAATAGAGCGCCCATGAACTAAAGTCTTTCGCATTTGATATTCCTTCATTTTAAAGGTTTCTCTTTTTTCTAATTGAAAACATGAAAAGAACATCTAAATGTGAAAATTCAGAGGATTCTCTGATTTCTGATTTTAATTCTTACCAGTTTGTTGGTCTTTTCTCGATGTCGCAAACAAAGCAATTATTCCTCTATCAGTGATGCCTTTCAGGAGGGAATCAACGGCGTTTTCGTTTATTTGCTCGTTGCCGACTTTCTGGAAGATTTCTTCGTGAAGAGCTTTGACGTAGGCTTTTGGATGCTCATGAGGAAACTCCCGGAAGCATTTCCTGTACTCCTCTGTTTACAAGAGAAAGGTGTGATCATAATAAAGATAATTCCATCTGTACGTGTGCTGAATTGATTATAAACTTCAATTAATAAATTTCGGAAAGATCCTAGTACATTTGTAGGCTTATACGGTGCAATGCTTGAACAGTCATGCATTTTTTTTTGGAATAGTATGCTAACATGTCAAAACTCATTTTATATTCTGGGATACAAAGCATGAGCAAGCTAAAACAGGCTTTTGTATTTTTCTCATTAGTTTATTGAAAAATAACATTATAAGGTTTCTTACCTAAGAGATCTATGGAGTAATCTTCACAGGCCATTCGTGTTGCGCGATTAGTTGCCTTGGTAATCCTTCTGTACCAGTCATGAATAATGGCCTGGAAAAGGTTTTTTTTTATGTATTACTTGCTTTATTTTCGAGAACTATATGCAAAAAGTATCTATTGATAAAATGATTAATGATGTAATACAACAAATTAATCAGTAAAAAAAAAAACCGACATATTTGGCCTACTTATTGTAGGTAGACGCTTAAATGTGGATTTATTTTGAATCTTTTTTTTTTCTAATTAGTTTGTCAAAAAATAAAGCCCATTGCCAAAGATAAGACAGTCAGCAAAAGCAAACTATTCCATGAAAAAATATGGAGATGTACAGAAGGGACTCATGTCTCAATCAGTGCCCTTGAGAAAATATGAGTTTACTTCCGCTTGTTTTGATAAAGATACAGGCCTGACAGTTATAAAACATGATTTGACGTCACTGTATCACATAGAGGAACATAAGATCTTGCTTCCATAACTGAACCTTATGTAAACTTATGTATATAAACTAATTGTAGGCCTAATTGTTTTGCTCCAATTACTCTCCAACAAAAATAAAGATCTAAACTAGGAATGGAATATGTATATATTATACCTCCCCGTGCTCATCGAGATAAGAGTTTAGAGTCCTCTTGTTTCTCACGCTTGCAAGTTTCTTTTGCATCCGATAATTGACATCATCCAAGCATTCCATCACCTAATAGAAAGTGATATAGAAATCATAATGTGTTCAATTTTGCCGTTACACGAAAAGTAAAAGAAAATTATGATAGGAGATTCCATCTCTTTCATCCCCACCCCCTTTTTGATCAATTGATGTACAGGACATCCCCTCGATCACTTCGCTCCCTCGCCGGAGTTTCCAGTCGAACCCCTTGAAAAATTTCCATACGCGCCTTACAAGGCCGTCACAAGTCATGTGAGGCATCGTATTCGGCGCGCTTCATCCACTTTCACATAATGTTAATCTATCCAAAAGTGCATTGCAGATTGAACTAGGAAATCATCAAATCATCAAGTATTATTTATACATGTATAAATGGAAGTTTCTCAGGATTGCCCTCTAAACGCATATTCTACGAATATTACAATTATTTACTTTTGCCTCCGACGAAGATTCTGCTAGGATCGAAAGCTTAGGCCCCTTTTTGACTTTCTAATTATTTACTTTGATAATTTTTTTTGAAAATATATCTTCGTGTAATCTTTAATGTAATTTGAACATTATCTTAGAAATAATGATTTCAATAATTCTGTTTCAAGGTAATAAATTTATTCTATAAATATTTGTTTTGATCAAAATGTTTCAATATATATATTGGTGTAATTTTTAATGTAATTTTGATATTATCACAGAATTAAAAATGTTGGTCTAGATAAGAGGTATTTCAGTCTCGTACGGTACCAATAGGCTACCCTTTTTTGCGCACGCGACGTGCGTATATTGCAGCGATGGGCAGTTGACACACGGTACCGTACCACTTCTCTTTTTGGGAGTAGTAGCTAGTTTTTAAACAATATTTTACTTTTTTATTGTAAACATGGACCGTGATTTGTTTATCTAATGCGAGGACATCTCGCACTACCTTAGGCATTGGGGTTATCTGTTTGCACACAATACCCCTTTTGACATTATTATTCTCTGAAAATTGTGTCAAAATCTATATATAAAAAATATTTTTTTTATAAAAAAATGTCAACATTTTGCTCGCTCGCCGCTTCAATTGTTTTCCCTCGTACACCAAGTCTGCCCCCTCAAAACTTTTGCCTCATTGCGCCACTGAGGTCGATAGTAGACTATGTTCTTTTAAAATTGTTCTTTGTTTTAAGTTCACTTTTCAAAAGAGGAAGTGCCCCCCTTTTCCCCGTGCCCCTTTCACTTTCAAATTTGCTCCGCAGCCCCTGATTATATTATTCTCCTTTTTCTTCATATGTATACATTTGGTAAAAAATATAGCGTGAGAAATAACCCGCGGACAGAACGTCGCACAGTCAGGCCGGCTGAAACAAAAGTGCGCCAAAAGTCATTTTGGGCAATTTCACATTTTAAATTTTTGTCATGCCCAGCTGAAAGACAACACTTCGAAGAATAGTACGGCAAAATATTTCATTCGGGAATTTGCATAAAGGTTTTTAATTTCCTACCTCAAATAGTAAAATTTGACATTTTGCGAAATGCCGCGTATATGACAACTTAGTTGAAAAACAAGCCATTTCACAGGAGGTTTTTAATGTTGGAATCTGAAATGACACCCACATAATCCTGATATATTCTTTTTTTCGTGTGAAAGGGTTCAAAGTAGATAAAAGACACATTTCAGGAGGTTTATAGGATAATTATTCCTCGAAATAGGCTGATAATCCATGTTTTTTGCATTTACATTAGAAACGTTTGGATTTCCGTGGGTTTCCGTTTAAATTTTATCATCATCATTTTGCCAGGTGTCTAAGCTTTAAGTAGATACCAAATTTAGCTGCCCGTTTTTGCAAGTTTTCATGTTAGAACCGATTTTACTTGACACAACACCCCAAAACCTGTTCAAAAACGGTAATTTTTATACCGCTCTTTTATAACCTTTTTAATTTCCCCCTTGTCCCCCTTCTTTTTCCTTTTCTCCCCCCCCCCCTCCCAACTCATCCCTCTTATTTCTTTCCCCCTTTTCTCTTTTATACTTTCCCCCATTTTTTGCGATCTCTTCTTCGAGTCTCCTTTTTTTTTCTCTCCCTATTATTTTCATCTATTTCCTTCTCCTTTTTGGCACCTCCTTTTTGGACGACCCGGGGGCCCTTAGCCCCGAAAGCCCCCCCCCCCCCCTCCAAAAACAAATGAAAAAAATATGTGCATGTCAGTGTGTTTGTCTCAATGAGGTGTCACTGAGAGTTCCCTGGCAGCCCTGTTGGACTATTAAGCTTTTAGTTCTTTTATTGATATTTTTTCTACTTACTTTGGGGGTTTTGGTGAGCGCGCAGCAGCCCCCACCCACCCTCAGCACACCAGTCGCCATCCCATCCTATTTCTTGCCCCGGTTGTAATGAAGACCTATAGATCTATACAAAATCGAAGTTTACACTCCGAATAGCACAGGCGTACAAAGGGAGCACTCAGAGTGAATATGGCTTTGTGGCCCCACACAGCTGTAATCAATTGGAAGTGTGCTAAAATAATGCATAAATTGTATTCCCAAAACATATATACATCTCTATGTCCCAAAATAAGATTATCAAATCGGCAACTGTGGGTGTGGTTGATTTGGAGGAGCCAATTGGTTGAAATGGACCACTGGAATTTTACATTTTTGCTGTAGGGGTGTCAAAGTTGCATGAACGGCGTATAGGAACAAATCGCATGGTCGGAACAAATCGGCTATGACGATCACATCACACAACATGGTGTGGAATCGATCGATGACTGTCGCTGTAAACTGACCTCTGTCCTGTCTGTTATTGGTTCGTGTTTTTTTTTTTTTTTTTTTTTTTTTTTTTTTAATTATCCTTTTAATTGTTCCTGTCCTTTGCTTTTTTTTTTTTTTTTTTTTTTTCTCTCTCTCTCTCCGTTATGTGTATGGTGTTTTTTTTTCTGTCTATTTCTCCCGTTTCTTGTTGTTGGTGTGTTAGTTTGTTCAGCTTTGGGGTCTGATAGGGGGGGGGGCTCATGGGACGGGAGAATGCTCATATACATTCATTCTTTAAATTTGCGTAGTTGTTACGTCTTTGTTTTATTATTTGCTTTATAGCTGCATACATAAGTTGTTGAAATGTTATTTTTGCATGAGTTCGGATTAAGTCTCTTTTCTGATACTATTTGCCTGCTATGTTTATTACACTGTTATTTAATTTGTGTATTGCACTGCTGAAATTATCATTTTGTTCTATATTTTCTTGATTATGTATTTATGAAATTTATTTGAATGAATAATAAAGATCACTACAAAACAAAACTATGGAAAGCAGCAAAGTCAACATATAAAATGCATGTTTGTTCAATAAATTTCTAGATATGAATGTAGAAAAAAAAAAAAAATCGGAACTAATCGGCGGATAAAAGAGCCGCCGATTAGTTCCTCCGGCCCCGATCGGCTGCCCGGTCCATTTCGCCTATGACACCGGCAAACAGGCAAACGTCAATGGAAATGCCAATGCATTGTTTACCTCGCTGCAAGCGCGTTGATTGGCTGTTTTGTTTTTGCACGGGGCCATGACACTGCCATAGCCTTTAACAATGTTTTAAAGACGGACGTGCATCTGGTCAGGTAGGTTGTATTTTTCAGTGAAAATATCTGTCAGACCGCTATCACAGCCTCTCAATTTTTGCACAAGAATTATCCGCAACTTACTAGTTGGAAATTTCTGCAAAATTATGTAAATCTTATGAGCGTACCTCGTCATCAACTGTGGAGATGATCCTCTCCCTGTGCTCTCTCTTTCTTTCCAAGAACTTTTCCTTCTGTACGTGCAATCTTGTAGTGGTTTGCTCAATGGATCCAATCTCATCTTGCAATTCGATTCTACGAAATACAAAATTGTTATATTTCCATGGCTATTTTTTGCATTGACGCCCAATGGTGACAATGCCTTGTTTTTGTTCATATTTCATATTCTGCAATCTTCTTTTTCTTCTGCCAAAATCCCATTCATTTGTTTTAACACAAATGAGATTGATCGACCTGCCCAGGCCACGCCCCTCATCCAAATTGATCAAAATGTGTCAGACATCGTCTCCCGCACCCTTAGTTGTGCACCTGACATTCAGTTTTCAAAATTCACTCATACATGTCCATATAGGCGCCATTTTGTAAATTTCAAGTCCATTTGCATACCATTCCTAATCCTATCACATCTCCCTTATCTTGCATGCTACATACTTCTAACATATTGCTTAGATTGTTTAAGAGTTGCCTTTTCATATGAAAATATGACTTGCCCTTCAAAAGGCCATCTTCATGCCCTAAATTCAAATCCAAATTAGTCGTCCTTCAAAAACTTCGTATTTATTTAATTGTGAAGTCGGAAAATAGTAACATAGCCACAACTTCCTTGTTTTCGTTCATTTTGGTTTCATATTTTTATCGTTCGATTATGGAATTTCACGCATTAGAAATCATCTGTTATGGATAGCGCCCTGTAATGTTTCGAAATTACTTATCTTTATGTACATTGCCATAACTTTGTTGTCTCTATTCTTTTTGTATCATATTCCACATAATTATGAGCGCCCTCTAATGTTTCAAAAATGCTTATCTTTACATGAATTGCCATAGCTTTCTTGATTCTGTTCATTCGCATCTCATATCTTCAGTGATTTTTTTACGGTATACAGTAATTGCTGAAATATGAGTCGAATTTTACGCACCAGTAATCATCTGTTATGGATAGCGCACTATAATGTTTCAAAATTGCTTATCTTTATAAAATACTAGTACCCATAACGTACCTGTTTCTATTCATTCAAATCTCGTATTTTCAGGTATTGCTATATTGCTTTATTGATTGCGAAACCCCCAAAATCACACGCGTCAATTCATGCACATCGTTTGCATACGATTGCAGTCCTATTTTTTCATTCTTTTCTTTCTTTGAATATATAACCCTTTAATTACACTGCCCTCAGGGGCCGCGGAAGCGGAAGCGGAGGGGCTGGGGGGGGGGGGGGCTTCAGCCCCCCCCCCCCCACTTTTTTCCAAATTCATGTACAAAAACGTAAAAATTACCATAATTATGATTGTGATTTTTTTGTATGGTCAGCCCCCCCCCCCCCCACTTTGAAAACCGTTCCGCGGCCCCTGTGCCATTCTCTCTGTTTGCCATAATTTATTTCTCAATTACTTATCAAGTTCCTCACATTATACAATGTAACTATCTACTCATGTGATTTTTACCTTTAAATATATACATTGACAAAAACCCGTTTTCAATATCGTTGTCCCAACCTCTGAACTTTACATTGTATTTTACAGAAAAAGTACCATGGAAAAGTACTACGTCTTTTCATGAAATTATGCTAGGTCACAAATACCTTTGCGAACACCGTACGAATGATTTCATACAATTATTGCTGTGTATAAAAAGAAAATCGTTTGTACGTGTACGGTGCTCGTAAAAGACCGTAGCATAAAGAGTTTCGATTCATCCGATCAATATGGATGGCCAGCAACGTCAACATCAAAAATGCAAATTTGTTCAAAACATTTTCTACATTCATCGTTCTCTTGAAGATTTAGTGTGATTCTTTTTGTTTACTAAGAGATTTTCTGTAGAAATACATATAATATGGATGGATACAGTTGAGATTGACTGGATCAATCGTAACTCTTTGTAAGACGGGGCCCTGTCCTCATATTACAGAGCATGCGATTTCTTTGAAGCTATGTAAGAAAGAAAACGTTATACGTTCTATTTTTTATATAGACAGGGACTATTAAGTTTGTTCTTGCACTCATAGAGACTTGTTTTTCTCAGGTTACATATACAGGAGTTGCGGAACGGTTTTGAAAGGGTGTGACCATACCCCCCCCCCCCCCGAAAAAAAAAATTAAAAAATAAATAAATAAATAAATACATAAATCCTATGGCCATTAAACATTTTCGTATACGTTTATTGAAAAAAGTGGGGTAGGGTTGGGCTGTTCCCGTTTCCTTTTGCATTTCCATGTTCATTCTTAAAAGGATCATTTCACTTTGTTCTGATTTAAAAAATTATCATTTTGGTTCTTGAAAATGGGCTTAACATTAGGCTTATAGTGTAAAAATACCATCCCAAAAGTTTCAAAGTATTATATCCACAGGATCAATTTTAAAACCTTAAAGATGTAAACCAAAGTTTGAAAATAGTTGGGAGTTGGTTTCAATGACTATGTGTATACAGTGAACCTGTGCACCACAACACACGAACTCTAGATGAACACAGCATGGCCTACATACAGTGTGTACTAGGTATACACTGAATGTTCAGTGCAGCTAATAGCGTGTGTGTGTAAATAGGAGATACACACAACAGAAGGCAGTCAAAATAGCCAACGGACTTTTTGAATTGGAGTAAACTGGTCATAAGCTTAACCTGTCTACTAGACGGTTCTCATAATCATGCTAATAAATTGCTACTTGTATCTAAATTAGAGTTTTTCATTCTATATTGTGGTTTGTTTCAGGGTTTTTGAGGACAAATACATGCACTCATACACATGTTTTGTCTCAGTTTGAGAATTTTTTAAATCAGCTGCTCACAAAGTTAAACGATCCCTTTAAGTGAACTAATTTCATATAATTATGTACCTTTTCTCATTGATCCATATTATCATAGTGTCGATTATAATTTTATTGAACCTCCTGATGATTTCCTCGCATGCATTGCGGTTGGTATCCAGTTTGTCTTTCTTTCCAGCAATAGATGCTCGCTCCTGTAATAAAAAAATGATTACAGTTATTTCTCATATCCTATTAAAATTGCATTTGATGGTAGTTCTATTGCCGCCATTAAATAATGTATAAATGTGAATTTGGTATAATTTTACTTAAGATTTTCTTAAATGCTATATATATATATATATATATATATATATATATATATATAAAAAGAGGGCCCTTTGCATAACGTGTATTACAGCGCGTCATGTTCTATGTACACTTGTAAATAATTCAGCATCAACGCAAGACGTAGCTTCCATGTATCTCTTTATTACAAGCTTTCGGCCAATGGGGCCTTCATCAGGCCTATAATGCATTGAAACAAACAGAACAAACCATACAAATAAGGTCGAAATAACAAAGTAAATGTGTAACAAAGGGTACAGAACAGAAGGGTTACACTAAGATAACAAAAATAACAGAAATTAACAGATAGTTTCCTTAACAGTGCCAGAGATTGAAGAGCAGGAGCTTGAAGAGTAGGAGCGTTCGAAGAGGAGGTCAGTGTGATGGTCATGTTCGTTTCGTTCGTTTCGATGGTAGGCGTAGGCGTAGGATACAGAAAGCCGTCTGAACTGCCACGGATCCACAATGGACAGAGCCAATTAGGATACAAGCTTAGGGCGAGTATCCTAATTGGCTTGTATCCTAATTGGCTCTGTCCATTGTATGGTTTGTTCTGTTTGTTTCAATGCATTATAGGCCTGATGAAGGCCCCATTGGCCGAAAGCTTGTAATAAAGAGATACATGGAAGCTACGTCTTGCGTTGATGCTGAATTATTTACAAGTATATATATATATATATATATATATATATATATATATATATATATATATATATATATATATATACAGTGTGTACCTCATTTACGTAAGTAATTCTGAAGAACGGCAACAAAAATTGGCTGACTATCTTGAAGTAAGTAAAATTTCTCAAAAATTCAATATCTGCTTTTTAATATGGTACCCCAATTAAATAAAATTATTGAGATAACATGATACAACCTTCCAACATTAATTTGATAGAGCTTTCTTTAGCTTGCAACATTAGTATTTTTTTTTCAAAACTCTTAGTTCATTTAGGTAAACATTTATCGAATTCAAGTTTAGGAATATTTTTTCTGTTGGATGATTAAAAGCCATGACAGAATAAAAACTTCATGTACATTCATGATATAGTTTTACACAATACGTATCAATTAAATCGAAGAAAATGGCAAAGTACATAATTCCAAAGATAAGTTATTATTAGCTTTCATTCTTATTGCTTCTTAATTTCAATGTCGTGTTATCTCTTTCCTAGAGTAATTCCAATTTATACAACTGATTCAAGCTATAACCTGGCGTGTTCAAGTTTTGCTTCTGTGTAATCCAACAATTCCGCAATTCATTATACTATTTTTTTCGTTATCCAGCCATTTGATATATTGAATTGATGTACATACATAATTAGTTCGATTATTATATTTTAAACTATTAACTCATTCGTAATTATCTATTTCCTAATCATTTTGCAATGTAAAATACATTTGCGGCAATTTAAAAAAAAATGAATTGAAGTGAAGAAGAATTAAATGAAACAAAGACATTAAAAATATACAAAGCACATTAACAATGATGCTCTGGGGTAGGTAAAAGACATCTTACCTCTATTTTCTGCAAGAAGTCTTGAAACGATTTTGATCTTTCCTCTTGTCCTTTCGTGTACTTCACTGTTACAAACGAATAACAAGAGTGTCGCTTAGGCGAGCACACAATACGCCCGCCAATAACGGAAATGGAGTTATCGGTCAAGCTAGAAAAGTGGAAGGTTCAACTTTTACCCTGTGACCTCAAAATCAATAGAATTCCTGGGATCTATGCTAGTATCACACACACCAAATTATATGAGCCTATGTTTATTTAAACTAAAGTTATCGCGTTAACACAAATTTCAGAAGAGTAACATGGAAACATGTCACTGTGACCTTGACCTTTGACCTTTTGACCTCAAAATCAAGAGGTTTCCTGGGATTCATGCTAGTCTTATGCAGACTAAATTATATGAGCCTAGGTTAAGTTAAACTGTTAAGCCTAGGTTAAGTTATAAAATGGTAAAATGGAAACATGTCACTGTAACCTTGCACTTTGACCTTTTGACCTCAAAATTAATAGGCTTCCTGGGATCTATACTAGTCTCATACACAATTAATCTGAAGTTATCGCGGTCACAAGAAAAAGTTAGCAGACGGACGGACACCGAACGTGATACCCATTTACCATAATACGTCCCGTAGGACGGGCGTATAAAACAATCTTCTAAGCATATTGAGGAAATAGATATCAATATTTATTAGATGGTCTGGTGATTCTTTATACAATTCGATTAGTGGCTATAAAGTAAAACACAAGAACGACTGTAGGAAACAGGGGATGATTCCAGACATCGGTAGATAAGTCACCGGACTGGAACCCAAGTTAAGGTCTGCGGTTCGAATCCCGTCAGCCCACCTGTACGATCTGGGGCCCGTTTCAAAAAGAGTTACAACTGTTCAAACTTTGCCACTATGACAACTACCAAGGCAAAGTTACAACAGTTGTAGCTCGTTATGAAATGGGCCCCTGGTGGGTGTGTCATAAAGCTGTTCGTAAGTTGAGAGTGATTTTAAGAGCGACTGGTGATCCTTTCTTGTGGTAAATGGTGTGCACCAACATGTTATATCGGCGATAGTTTGGTGCGTAAGAAAGGTTAACCAATCGTTCTTAAAGTTGCTAAGATCAGATCTCTCAACTTCTGAACAGCTTTATGAAACAAAGATGATCATTTGGCAAAGTCCAAATCTATTATCCCCAAAACAGTAGATTGGACAACGGAGGAATTGACAGCAAGAACATCATTGGAAAGCAAACGGAAGTCCTTACATGCAATGTGTGGTGTAAATTGATGTTAGTTGAAACAATGCTATTTTTTATTTATTTACATATACATGTATATATACTATCTACTTTTACTCCTACTTATGGTAAATATGTACTTATACCTACTTTGTTCTCCCAAAGCTGCACCTAGTGCCTCGCGTCCAGATACAAAGAAACATCTTTCCCTCGATTCTTCCACCGTGGAGACAGTTCCGGTTGAACTTAGAAGATCGAACGCCGATTTCAAAAGTTGATTTTTTACCTAAAAATATCAAAATAATGGATATACACAGCATTTATCATGCGCCATCTATCTATATCAAACTATTCTGTGACACAGGAGGATAAAAAGTTAAAAGAGGAAGGAATCACAGATAATTGAGAATATGTGTAGGTGCATGGAAACCAGAAATTAGTCATCAATATTTAACAAAAATTGAAAGTTAATTAACTCTTTATCAATCAATGAGAAAAACAGATAAAAACAAGATTTTAAATAGGTTCGTACAATTACAACCAGACGTTCTGTCGAACTAAGTAAATTATCAAGGAATAAGACGGGTAAAATTATCAAACTGCTTTCCTCCCTTTCCCCCTTTTTTGTCTTCCTTTTTTACGCTTCTTAAAAAAGAAGGTGGTTCATGAACCACTAGTCTTGCCTGATTTCGTGATCAATAAAACATGCAATATGACCTTTTCATCCCTAGATGACATTTGACCCAATCATTTTCATGGGCACACATGCGGTATTGCCCAAGGATCATTTGAGTGAAGTATGCTCAAAATTGAGGAAGAAACAAAGAAATGAGAGTAAGTTGATAAAATCAGGGTGCTTTTGCTTCTCTGCACCTCTAGCTGTACTTCTCTTATGTATAATGTAACTTGATGATAGATACATTAAATGATAAAAATAGAAAAATTTACCAAATTTAAGGAAATTTCTTTTATGAATCAGAAAAGAAGAAGGGGTGACTTATGGGGAATACATCGTTAGATAATGATCATGCCGGTGATGAAAGTGATTAAAGATGTGATATTTATATTTTTGCTCATTATGATATTGATGATCACAATGATGACGTCAAGGAAAATCGTGATATTGTGGTGCTAATTAATTTGACATTCACTCTATTTCGTTATTTGTGGGCCTGATGAAAAGGCCGATATGACCGAAAGCTTGCTAGAATGATATTTATTTATTTCGTTTTGTTTACCCAGGGTAACCCCGTCAGTGGACTAAGCACTGCATTTTTCTCTTGGGGGGGGGGGGCTGCCAGCAAGTAAAAAATACATACATATAATAAACACAAACAATGAACCCCAATGAACAAATAAACAAAGAAGAAAAATATATTCATAGAGACAAGCGACCTGCAGGGTATATACATACACTGGGTGTTAGAGAGAGAGAGAGAGAGAAGAGAGAGGGTGTGTATGTGTGGGTGAGCAAGGATGTGTTAACACATGTATACATACCCTTTCCTTTCTCTCTGGTTTCTCGTTGGCTGCTAGATCCCACTGAGTAAAGCCAATGATGATGTCTGGATGTGGGAGACGTTCCTTCACTTTCAAGAAGTGTTCTTTCGTCTGGTATAAAATAATACAAAAATGCAAAGAGTAAATACCTTTGACAGCACCGTTTTTCTTGATGACAATCAAGTCTACCCAACTTGTGAGGTTATTTGTAAAAAAATCATGATAAAAATATAAAAGCAAACATAAAAGTTTTGATCGACAAAGAGATGAACAACTATACATTATTCTGATATTTTTTGCATCGTTATGATTACTTCTTACTTGATGTCTTAAAAATCGATTCTGAGTTTGAATTTAGGCCTATTTCTTATACTGCTCATATCATTATATCAATTACTCTATGTGGTTTACAGGTAGACATAAACAGTACCTGCTATTGAACGAGCCCAGCAGCTAAGGCCTTTGTAAGGGGTACAATGTAAATTATAATTTCATTCAGTAATATCTAGCATTCCTAACTTACAAACACTCTAGAAATGTTGGGCAAAATACTACCCACACAACAGTTAGTTAAAAATGTATCCAACTCTGGGTAATTTTCAACGGGTTGTTTTGTCCTTTATCTAACTGTATATTTTTGATAACTTTGTATTTATTTTGTGAGTATTTCCCTCTCAGTTATTGATTTTTTTTCTCATTTGATTATCTGTATTTATACTCTGCTATTTTGTTATTTTGTTATTTGTTGTGTTATCCATTTTTTTGAGGGGCCCACATTGTACAAGCATTGCTTTTTAGTGGGTCCCTCCATTTCCATCTTAATTTAATTTCTATTGAAAAATAGTATACTTATTTAAAACCTACAATGTGTTGCCCAAATTGTCTAAGTGTTTGTTTTTTTTTTTGTTTTTTTTTCACAACATATGTATCATTATTTTCTTTTTTTTGCAACGTATACAAATATTTATGTTTATATATGGTATACAATTCATGTATGTACAATTGATGGAAGTGAAATAAATAAATTTGAATTTGAATTTGAACCAATACTGTGTAGTTTTCACCCAAAGCATACATTATTGGTTTAAAACTACCCAGAATTGAAAAAACATTCTAATCAATTGTTGGGTGGCATTGGAAATATGTTACCCAACATTTTTAAGAGTGAAGGTGTTGTAACTTTACAGTGACTGTTGAATTGATTCCTAGTAGGCCAATTAGTAATACCTTGGTCACATTTGCTCTACGGCGGCCGTACGGCGAGTCGAAAACAGCCGTTTTTACATTTTATGTACGAGCTACATAGAGGTGGTTTGTATAAAAATGAATAAAACGGCTGTTTTCGACTCGCCGTACGGCCGCCGTAGAGTAAATGTGACCATGGTATTAGGCGTGTATCTACTAACACAAAAGACGAAGGTATGCTAGCCTGCACCGCCCAGTGCGTTTCCCCCTCTTATTTTTGGCAGATAAGGACGCCATCCTGTAGTAGTGGCACAAGCACTTACAACAAAAAAAGAAATAGCTCACTGCTCTCGGTTAGTTTATTTTGACTGGATTACATCTTTTGATGGTTGTTGAGTGATAGATAAAAACCAATGACAAGTCATCAAATTAAGAAATAACTATCATCAAATCTAACTATCTAACTATCATCAAATCTAACTATCATCAAATTAAAAAATAAATGAAATAAAATCAAGCATTCGAAATAAGACCTTACCTCAGCCGATATTCCAGCGATAACGCTGATAACGAGGACGTGCAAATCAGCATCTCCGCAGAAAGCTTTGACTTTATCGCCTATGTCTCTGCAAGTGCTGATACCAGGGCTAGTTTAAACAAAATAAAATGGAAACAGATAGTTATTTAAAGAATGGGTTATTGTTAAGAAGATGGCATGAGCCATAGTCACTCTACCATTTACGGAAAAGATATCACGGATTGTTTATCTTATGAATATGTACATTCTTCTTAATTTCCCCGAGTAAAGCGACATGCACAGTCGCTTCACAAGCAGCTGAGAGTCACTATACAAAGATTATAATTCACTCCATAAGGACTGGATTATAGGCTTACTTTTGTGTTAGTGTCCAAATCTGCTATTTTGCATATAGAGTACTATGATCCCCGTCCCATCCCCTTCTACTCACTCAAGATTTATACCGCTGGTACAATTAATGTCCATTGGAAGCAGGGTTTCTGGGGGAGTTGAAGCACCCACAAGATTTTTCTGGCACCCCCTGGGAATGTGGTTGGTATTTAGTAATGTAGAGGTTTGACCCAAATTAACTTTTATTTGGGAGTGACCCCTTTCTTTTCCTTGTCAAATTTTTCCTTACAAACTTGCACCCCCTCTTAGAAAAGTATTCTCAGGACTCTGGGTAGAGTCAGCCCATTTCAATATTGTAGAAAACTTACCAATCCAAAATCTGAAGAAAATGTCTCAGCAAACTGCATTTGTGGTCGTTCTTCGCCAAAAAAATCTCGATGTAGCGAGAAATATCGAGGCTTGTCTCTGATGTTGCGTCAGACAAATCATGAAGTTGCTAAAAATTTGAATGCACATACCAAGGTTTAATCCACTCACCAAAATATATTAAATTCTGTAATACACATTTGAAAAAGGAGAATTTAAAGGAACAAAAATAATTATGATGATGATGAAGAAGAAGAAGAGAAAAAAAAGCAAGAAGAATGAGAAAGTAAAGAATGATGATGATAATAAGAAAAAGAAGAAGAAGAAGAAGAAGAGGGAGAAGATGAAGAAGGAGAAGAAGTAGTAGAAGAAGAAGAAGAAGAAGGAGGAGAAGAAGAAGGAGGAGGAGGAGGAGGAGGGGAGGGAGGAAAATGAGGTATTCAGTCATTAGTGACAGAAGCACACGAAATGAAGAAACATGTGTTGCAGTAGGAGAATATTTGCATTTGTATATTGAGTAATTAATTCAGAAAAGTGGAAATGGGAGGAGGTAAAGATAAATATCAAATGGGAAAATGACCAACCTTGATGTCGAGAGGATTGCTGAAATTCTCCATAGTCGAGTTGGGCCTTCCTCTTGTTGATTCTGAGGCAAACTGGCTTCTCCGGATGATAAAATGTGAATCGACGTCGGAATAGCTGGGCAGCCGACTCCGGCCACCGGGGGAGTGAGGGGCAACGTATCCCTGATTATCCTCATCGTCGTCGTAATCGCGCGCCTGCTCGATTTGGAGGAAACAATTCGTGGTGTGTCCCATGCCACACGCCAAAAGCTCCTTGCCCAAAATGGCGTTGACCAGAGTACTTTTGCCACTGCTTGTCCTAACGGATTAAGAAAAGAAAAAAATATTGAATACAGGGAACAAACTGATGGAAAGTGTACTCTCACAGAGAATGAAAAGAAAACAACACATCTCAAATCTGATATAACAATAATTTTAATGAATAAAGTGGAATAATAAAGGCCCGGTCTCGGAGCCCGATGGAGACAAAATGTGTGCATAAAGGACACGCGGACGAGCAAAATTTCGGAGGTGGCTCTATCCGTTTTCATTCGCTCCAGAAATTAACAAAATTGGCGAAACAGAACGGAGAAGAACGGACGGATGAAACATGTATACAATGAGTACATAATGGAAGCATAGCATTTTCCAACGGATGGCATATTTTTACGTTTTGCATCCTCTTTGCATCCGTAAATTGACTGGGACCGGGCCTTAAACTAATAAAGCAATACAAGTGTTTTTCATCATTTCAAACCAAATGGTTTCCATCTTCGTTTGTATATTTTTATTAGTGTATCAAGATACGTCGATATCATTATTTTTCATAGGAAGATAGGCATTGAAGGGGGGTGTTGCCTCCCCGGGCTATTTTGAATAAAAACAAAAACTTTGCCGAGAGAAGGCGCTAGATGCCACATCCACAATCTAACGGATAAAAATATCAAATTTAGATTCTGACGTTCCCAAAAAACATTCTATGACTGCTTATGACTTTTTGCAATATTGTAATGTTGGATGGTACTCCAGACTATACTTTGTATTCCCGACCCTTTATCAAATCATTAAACGTGCTTTATAGGTCCTTTTAGTATGTAAGATACGTTTTGTTACTAAGTTATAACGAACGTCAATAAACCACTGGCATGATTGGTATTTTATAAAAACAAATCATGTTGACTACTCAAAATGCATCCTGCAATAGAAAATAATATCCAAGTAGACCCCGCCCCCCGAAAAGAAAACAACAATAAAAAAGTAAAGTATTTACATTGAGTTACCTGAATTCAAATTATTGAAATGTAGGGGAGAGGGTGTTGCACCACAAATTGTCACCCCTGCACAAACTGTCGCCTCGCGAAAATTTGTGCTGCATGTGTCGGTCTCAGTTTTTAAGCATATTGTGCCAATTCGTGTCGGCAAAACAAACTTAGAACCACATATTGTCACCCATTACACAAATTGCCTTCAACCACCATGCGTCCTGGGGCCTATTTCATAAAGGTACAGCGTCAGCGTCAAGTCCCAAAACGGCGTCAAATTTTCACCTGCAGCGTCAAATTAAATATTTGACGCTGCAGCGCATTTCATAAAAAGTTGACGCTCCAGTAGGAGCGTCAACTTTTTACTGGAGCGACAAGTATGGTTACTGGAGCGTCAAATAGGGTTAAATATTTGACGCTGGTCATGGGGGAGCATCAAGTTGACACTGTAAAGGGTTTTTCATTGTTAAGAATGGTGTACGTTGTGCTCAGGCATGCCCAAAGGGCTCTTACAAGAGAACAGATATTTAGAGCAATGTCTGTGATAATGCTAATAAAGAAAATATTAATGTAATGCTTTCTAGTAGAAATGCTGTTTCTTTTTTTTTTGTTCTACCTACCCCCCCCCAAAAAAAAAAAAATCTAAAAATTCCTCCGAAACAGCAAATTTTTCAGTCTTTCCCAGGGCAGGCAAAGGGAAAAAAAGGGAGGCAAGTTATAGACAGACTTAAAAAAAAAAAAAATTTAGAGGATTTTTTTTCTTGTGGGAAAAAAATAGAGGAAGGTAGATCTATTATGTGGAAGTGTTTAATGCAAGGCCTAAATTAAAAAAGCCCTAGGCCATAAAAAAGGTTACACTTCGTAATTCCGAAGGTCCGTAATTCCGAAACACGTAAATTGCCTATACCTCGATGTTCGTTAATCTGAAAACGTAAAAGAGTTCGTTAATCCGAACATTTGTGGCTTTATTCCGAAGGTTCGACAATCCGAAAACGAAATAAGGTTTGATGTTCCGAAGGTTCGTTAATCCAAGAACGAAATAAGGTTCGTTGTTCCGAAGGTTCGTTAATCCGAAAACGAAATAAGGTTCGTTAGTCCGAAAACTAAATAACGTTCGTTAACCATTTCGTTTTCGGATTAACGAACCTTCGGAATTACGAACCTCACTTCGTTTTCGGACTAACGAACCTTCGGAATAATGAAGCTTCGGAATTACGAATGTATGCGATAAAAAAGTGATTGCTTTTTTTTCTGTTTCTGACTTTCTCAAAAAAAAAAAGTTGTGGCCATGGCATTGTTGAATGCATTTACTGAATGGTTATTCACCGTTGAAACCGATAACTTAAAAATCATTTCCATTTTGAACAAAAATAATCTTTTAAGGTCATTTTCGATGTTTCATGCATAATTAGAGCCTACAAATTTACTTGCTTCAGGGTGATCATACAGCACTGCACCAGCAGTGGGCCGCCGCCTGCCTTGTTGTTGATACAACCTTGCATTACCGACACAAATAGTCAAGTGTGGGACTGAAATTAAACTTGTACGGTAGAAAATTAGTTGAAGGTGAAATTTTGACCGGCAATAATAATAAATTTTCCCCCTTTTTAAAATAATTTTTTCCCTGGCATAGGGCTAAATGAAATCAATTCTCTGAAAACTTACACAATGGAGAAACAATGCTATGCCATCCTGTGACAAATAGATATTTTCTTCTTATTCTCTTCTAGATAGACTAGAATTGCAAACTATCGCCATAGAGCCATCACTCTGCTTCAACTGCTAGTCTTATGCTGCAGACCCTGTTTGCAGCTGCTAAATAATAATTTCGCTCCCGAAAAAATTAATAAGCAAAAAATAATAATATTCTCTTTCAATTTTTCTTCTTCTAATTTTGCTTCTCAAAGGTGGGGGGGGGGGGCACGGGCCGGCTGTGCCCCCCCCCCCCCCGGATCCGCCAGTGCTTTCTACCAAAACTTATGACTTGAATTGAAAACAAAAAACTGGAGAGAAAGGGGATTCCCCCCTAATCAGCCTCGTACATGACTATTCAAATAAATAGCTGGAAAGTCAAGCTGACTTTCCAGCGAATGTGCTTTTATGAAATGCAAAGTTGCTAGCATAGCAAGTAAAAGCTGCTATTCTACCAGAGTTGCTATGATAGCAACTTGCTATGATAGCAACTCTTTATGAAATGGGCCCCTGGTGTGTGTCGTTGTTTGTGGTAAGGGTGTACGCGTTGTGTTAGAGGTGAGTGTTGTGTTGTTATGCGTGTGTGTGGGTGTGCGTGAGGGTGTGAATATGTGTGTGTTATTATCATTTTATTATCTTTTTGGGGGGGTTATATCCACTTGGCCTTGCAGTAGCAGTTGGTCAAACTCTCTGATCGTATAATACCATATGAGCTAAACCCATGTGCTCTAGTAACAGTTTGGTAGGACTAATGATAGATGCATAGATCCATAGATACATCTAATGAATTGAATTGAATTTATTAGAACTTCACTGGCAATTGCCAGCATTTTGTTCATAACAAGAAGTACAACATGATACAAGACAAATATACGATGCAAGGAATATAAGCAAATAAACAAAAACAAAATAGTATTTCGTCAAAAAGAAAAAAGAAGAAGAAAAAAAAAAACTTGTAAATTATATACAAATATACACAATAAACATAGGAATCATTCGGATAGATATTTTGACAATGAATATAGAGACTGATATCCAAGAAAAGATAAAGAAAACATAAAGAAAGTGAGAGAGGAAAGGGAAATAAAGAGGGAAGAAGTTCGAAAATGGAGAGAGCGGGAAAGAGAGGAAGAATGAGAAGAATGGCATTACATGTAAATTCATTGTGTAAAAATATTGCGAATATATCACTTCAAAGTGTTTACCGGTTGAAATTTTTAGTACTTAAAAATCACCCCTAATAGCAATTATGTTTTGGATAAAAGAACAAAACAATTTAATCAAGGCTTCAGTTTCCAATTTCATGATGTAGATAAAAAGAAAATACCCGATAAATAGTAGGTACTTGGCGAAATTACGAGAACTTTCGCGGGGATTTTTCCAAGGTCGTGGGTATTTTGGCGGTCTGAAAGCAAATTACGGGAACTTTTAGCCCAGCGTGTCGTTGGGTGCGGCGCCTAGTAAACCTAATACTAGGCGCCGCACCCAACGACACGCTGGGCTAAAAGTTCCCGTAATTTGCTTTCAGACCGCCAAAATACCCACGACCTTGGAAAAATCCCCGCGAAAGTTCTCGTAATTTCGCCAAGTACCTACTATTTATCGGGTATTTTCTTTCGGGGATATTACGCGTAGTTTGCTTTCAGACCGCCAAAATACCTGGTATTTTCTGATCGGGGTAAATTTCCTGATCAGAGAATACCTGGAACTGGCGAACTTCGAGGCGGTCTGAAACC
The DNA here is from genome assembly GCF_037042905.1 of Lytechinus pictus. Classification (NCBI taxonomy): domain Eukaryota; kingdom Metazoa; phylum Echinodermata; class Echinoidea; order Temnopleuroida; family Toxopneustidae; genus Lytechinus; species Lytechinus pictus. Next base: position 42,474,096 of record NC_087245.1, on the reverse strand, counting down.
ACCTACTGAAGGTAATTATCTTTTCAAAAAAATCTTTACGCAAATCTTTATATTTGTTACATTTCATTATAATGTGGAACTCATCCCCGACAAAATTCAAATTACAATCTTCACAAAATCTCAGGTTAGGTGGTATCTTTTCCGGTCTTTTGTACCTTCCTGTTTCTATTGGTAGATTATGAGCGCTCAGTCGGAGCTTGGTTACATTTTTTCTCAAATTGACATTGTGTATTGAATATAAATAATTTTCTTGTCTTATATTGAATTTGAATTGCCTAAAAGTTCTTAGTTTATTTCCTTCCCTAGTGTCCCTGTCGTTAAATAAATCCAATTCAAATTGTTCGTCAAATCTTCTTTCCAATGATGTTTTGCATATTGTAATAAATTCTTTTTGGGAAATTGGTATATTTTCTGGATCAAGTATGGGAGTGTCATTTTTCCGACAAATATCTAGTATGTTAAAAATATCCTGAATTGTCTTAAGCCAGCAATTGTTTCCGTTATTCAATAGACTTACATTTTCTACAAAAGCTTTGTAAACCAAACTATCTTCGTCCATATTACGTATTCGGATCCAATATTTTAGTATATTTATGGCAATTTGGATGACTTTTGGATATCTACCGATTTCAGCTGTCGCTGCTAAATTACTGCATTTGCGGTTTACCCCAAGAATATATTTACAAAATTGAATGTGCACCTTTTCAGATTCGTGTTTAAAATATAGCCCTGTTTTCCCATCCATTAATTGTAGATTTTTTTCCATGTCTATAACATTAGTACCCCAAATTTCAGATCCGTAAAGTAATATCGGTTGTATCGTTGCATCGAAAAAATGCAACAAGGTTTTAGTGCTAGGAGTATAGGAACCAAAAGATTTGTACAATTTGAACAATGCTCTTCTCGCTTTATCAGCTAAATCCCTTGCGGCCACTTTAAGTGATCCATTATTTGCGAAAACAATACCAAGATATTTCATTTCCCTAACAGTGCATAGTGTTTCTCCATTAATTTCTAATGTATAGGTCGAATATTTTCTCGGTCTCATGACCACTCTGTATAATTGCCGAATTGTCGAATAGCCAAATAGTCTAATCGCCTTTTCGTCTAATAAATCCCAGATGAATATTTCCAATCTTACAGGAATTGACCAAGTGGTGTTAGACCAATTATATATTAGACCAAATGGAAATTAGACGAAATGGTAAATAAGCAAAATGACAATTAGACCAAAAGGTAAACTGGTTGTAGACGAAATGGAATTAGACCATGTATAGGATGAAGCTAAACGGCCATTAGTCAACTGGGAATTTACCTGGGGGAAGCTAATAGAGAGATCAGCAGTAGAGCCCGTGGAAGATTCGTTTTTTTATCTACTTGGTCTAACAGTAGGACTAATTATCCGTTTGTCTAATAATACATGGGCTTAGCCCGTTTGGTCTACTAATAATTTGTGTAATATGTAATTGGTAAAATTCTCATTTGGTCTATTTTAATGACCATTTCGTCTAATAGCCAGATGGTCTAATTGCATTTTCGTGTAATGCTCACATGAGTCTAATACCAGTTTGTTACTGAGAGCGACCAAGGGGTCATATACGTCTCTGCGACGGAAAAGGTATCGTATTCCCTATGAAAAAAAAATTATTATAGACGTCACTGAGACGGATTTGGTACTAGTTTTAAACGGTGTTGAGAATTTCGACTCACGAAATGTCGTGTGGATTCAGGAGACGTCGCACAGTGGGCCGGGGAGAAACAAAAGTGCGCCAAAAGTCATTTTGGGCAATTTCATATTTTTAATTTTTGTCATGCCCAGCTGAAAGACAACACTTTGAAGAATGCTACAGCAAAATATTTCATTCCGGAATTTGCATAAAGGTTGTTAATTTCCTACCTCAAATCGTAAAATGTGACATTTTGCGAAATGTCGCGTATAATGACAGCTTAGTTGAATAACAGGCCATTTCACAGGAGGTTTTTCATGTAGGAATCTGAAATGGCTCCTGCATATTGCTGATATATTCTTTTTTCGTGTGAAAGGGTTTAAAGTAGACAAAAGACACCTTTCACGGGTTTATAGGATGATTATTTCTCGAAATAGGCTGAAAATTCATGTTTTTTGCATTTACATTAGAAACGTTTAGATTTCTGTAGATTTTCGTCTAAATTCTATAAGCATCATTTTTCCTGATGTCTAAGCTTTAAGTCGATACCAAATTTAGCTGCCCGTTTTTGCCCGTTTTCATGTTAGAGCCGATTTTACTTGACACAACACCCCAAAAACCTGTTCAAAAACGGTCATTTTTATACCGCGCAGTCATCGTAGCGCACCGTATGGGTGCCATAGACAAATAAATACGTATAGACGGAAAGGTAGCACCCGCGGAAAAGCCTCATTTAAATAACATTTGCATATAACGTACAGATACTCCATAGAAGCTCCATGGTGATAAGCGTATTTTTTACCACTTTCGGCCACACCTCCTGCGAGACATTTGAACCGAATCCTAAGCCCCCATTTGCATATTGCTAATGAATCATTTATTTTTTCTTTGCGTACTCACAAGATACTGTGATTTGATTGGACATTACCTCATGAATAATGTATTTTTCTATTGAAATTCGTACGTCATAATTTGACCTTTAATTAATGAAGGGCTGAAAGGTGACGTCACCCGCACGGAAGAAGGTTATTTCCTTGAAAGATTTTCGGTGAGTACTGTCAGATTAACGCTGAATTTTAATTCATTTACAAAAATAAATCAAAAGATCTGACGTTATATGGGATTTTTAGATGTCTGGGTATAACATGAATTAATTTTTGTTTATAAAAAGTGAACAATTAGGAAGCAAACGACTTGCAAAAACTCAAAACTATTTCCATCGTCGTGAGCTAAAAATGGCGGCTATATTACATGTAAATCTCCATCTGCTACCATTTGAGACCTCGTATATTCAATTCACGCCAGACTTTCGGGCGAGAGTTTCTCTGAAATTTCGATTCCTACCGAAGATCTCGGCAGGCATGAAAAGAACTAGAATCTAGATAACGTTTAGCAGGCTAGACATATTGAATTTAGAAAGACATTAACCCGTTAACTCCATTAAAGACATTAACCCGTTCCCTTTGAATTCACATATCAAGAAAATAGGACCGTATAGCCTCGTAGTAATAGTAGTAAAAAACTAGATCAAGAGTCTAGTCCTCGATTATTTTGTAAAAAGATGTTTTTCCCAAACTTATTTCTACTAGTACTACTAGATCTAGTACTAGGCTAGTTCTTATGTTTTCTTTTATTTTTTTAAACTTGAAAGGTGGGCCTACCGCCTTGATCTAGATCTAGACCTAGTCTAAGTTAATCTAACTTAGACGTAGGGCCTACCCCGGGGTCTGAACGTCGTCACTTCGGACAGCCTCAGACTCGGCAACATATTAATTATATCTAGAGAGTAGAGGGGAGTAGAGATCTAATCTAAGTTAGGCCTAATTCATCGGTAGATCTGATTACAGGTCTTGGCTAAAGCTAAAAGAAAACATTTCTACCTCCTATCCTATCTAGCTTAGGTCTATAGTCTAGACCTAGACTAGACTTGGATCTAGGCCTACAACAAAGTCAAAGCGACCTGTGGCTGTAGAATCTATATAGGCCTAGATTATTTCAGTCAGGGTCTTAAGTTATGGCCAAAGGGTTTATTTAATTTTGTAGGTTAGTTTTTGTTCGGCCTAACGTGCAGATTTTCCATCGTAGCACTTGTCATCAGAGCAAATGTCATGAAACAATTTTAAAAACCCTTGGTCAAGACAGCTTTAATCTAGATCTAACACTTGAAAGTTTGCAGAATGGTAGGTTTAACAATTATGAAATTTAGATCTACTTTTGATGTAGATCTAGATCTACTTACATTTAATTCCAGATCTATGTACGTCAGAGTCTATGACTAGATCTAGATATATACGTTATAGTCCAAGTGTTCTGTGTTTTTTTACAATAGCTTGTATTGCTAACATTTCTGTCTGTGTGTATTGTTTTAATCAACAGACATAGAACATGATACTGCTTCACATCCTCTTTTAGAGACCAAGATCTAAGTTTCATTGACTAAATGAAAATAAAATCGACTCAGAGACTAGGCTGGAGTCGTTTTGACAGGCTTTCTATTTTCATTTTCACCTGTCATATTTTCACGGGACAATTAATATCACCTACCGGCAGATCTAGCTTGTCAAAATTAAATAAGAAAATCAGAATATACTATAGGCTAAGCAAGTGGAAAGTCATTTGTAATCAATTTATTTGCTTCCTACCCACTCATGAATTCTTCAATCCACACCAGATTTTGTAAAGGCGACTCATTCGGCTTGTGATTTCATTAAGCTTTTATATATTTTTTTTTATTTCTTTTTATTTTGATGATGGCTTGATTGAATTGCTAACATTTCTGTCTTTTTGTGTGTGTTTTTTTTTCCAACAGACATGGAACATGACTCTGCTTCACATTCTTTGTTTTAGAGATTCAAGAACTACAAGACCAAATTAAGGGTTTGTTTTTTTAATTCCAATAATAATTTTCTGGTGGAAGAATTAGGGAATAATGCATTGACAATATGCCAAACATCCTATATCAAACTGAATTACTGCATGTATTTACAATACAGTATTGTAACCCCTTACCCCCTCACCACTGACCAAACAAAACCCACAAACAATTTAAGAGGGATAGGGTTATTTTAGGGGTAATCATCCTTGCTGATTGTAGCAGTAGTTTTTACAAATATGGATGTAGATAATGATGATGTTTTATGATAATAATACTTAGAATAATAAATTCAATGACATAACAGGAATGATGAATAAATATGATAATTCAGCACTATAATATGTACATGAAATTGTGTAACAATTTTGACAATGAAGAATTTTAAACAAAAATGATGAATGAATTCGGGGGGGGGTGTCACATTACATCTGTGTTTGTGAGAAGACTGAGGACAGTAGTCTCTTTCACAACATTTCATCTTAAGAAGATAGGAATGAGATCTGATCAAAAGTTGATCTTTAAACTCAAGAGGAAAACAATTGTTACCTGATTTATGTATTTGGAATAAATGAATTGAAATGATAATTTTGTCATTGTCACTAAATTAACAAGTCTTCTATGATTCTTTTAAGCCGAGAGTTTAGGTGAATCAAGTTATTTGAGGAGACTGGAAGTACTAGTAGAATTAATGGACGAGCAATAGTGAACAAGCAGCATAAAGTTAAAGTTAAGAGTAATGAGACCTACATTGTGCAGCCATGGATCCAGTTTGGAGGGGGTGGTAGTTGCGGGTTTTCCCTGTAAAAATCACCCCCCCCCCCATTAAAAACATAAAACATAACGAATATATAAAGATATAAAAATGAATAAATTTGAAAAAAAAATAAAAAATAATCCTTTTGAAAACCAGGATCTTTAAGGGGGAGGGCAAAAGCCCCCCCCCCCTTAAATAATTTTTGATCCATGGCTGTTATGTAGATGTGAGAGAGAATTTCTGAAAATATATATTTTTTAATGAGAAAGATACATGGGTGATTTCAAGTTTGCTGTTGACCCTTTTTAATGAATTGCAAGAAGAGATGAGAGGTGGAAAATATAAGAGAAAGAGTTGTGTGTGTGGTTGAATAATGGGAGTGCGATATGGCAAAGAGAGAGCTGAACAGATATTAAAAGAATAGACAATGTGAAGGGGCATGGGTGCACAAGAGAGTGGACAAAGCCAATTGACAAATTACCAACAGGGAGCAAACGTAAAGGGCCATTTTATTCTTTATTTATTTTGAGAGGAGGCTGGAATAAATGAGGGAGAAACAATTTATAAAGAGTGGGGGGGCAAAGCCGACCAGTGCGCCCCCCCCCCCCTTTGAGAGGCTCAATTAAAAATTGTAACATAAAATGCTGTTAAAACAGAAGTGTGTCCCCCTTTTGAAAGTGAAGACCCCCCCCCCCCTTTTTTTTTTGCTAGTCAAATTTTCCTTGGGAAAATGTGCCCCCCCCCCCTTTGGAAAAATCCTAGATCCACCCTGCCTTAAATAAGATGAGGTTTGGTAATGACATGTCACTTATCTGTGCTCTTAAAGAGTGAACACAAAGAAATTAGATTACCCACCCCCTGCAAAATATAATTAAATGATCATTATCAATATAATTGGAAAGGCTTGGCGTAAAAAAACACTATTAATTACAGAAAATTGATAGTTTCTAATTACATGAAACATGCATCTAGTGATTCTGATCTGGAGAACAGCAGAGAAAGATCGTAATTTTTTTTTAATGAAAGAACCAAATTACAAAACCAGTTATTACTAAGTGAAATGTTCAAACTAAAATACATTATTATTTATATTGGCGTATTGTTAACTTATTGTGAAATAAACTAGTTCGTAAATATCTTCCCTTTTCATTTTATACACCGATGTTAAAGAGAAGATAAAAAATCAGCCGATTCACCCCCCCCCCCCCCCCCCCATCTCCAGGTTAAACAAGATTAAGAAGTGTCAGGCTGTGAAAAACGATGCATGCATGATGACTCATTGTAGTGAAGAACGCTGATTGGTCAATAGTAGTAAGCAGTAGATTAATCACGTGATGAATATATTAAATTTCATGAATAATTAACGCAAAGTTGACCTCGCTCAATGCGCATGCGTGACGCTGATCTCTACTTTCTGCTTCGTCATATAAAGAATCTATTAGGATGTGTGGAGCAGCGAACTGATGAATTATTCATGCATATGCAAATAGGGGCTTAGGATTTGCCCAAATGTCTCCGACAAAATGGCGGAGCTTCGGGGGCCTGATGGGTGCACATTGCCGTTCGCTTTAGCACGGCTAGGACGATTCCCCTTCCATTCCATGAAAATGACATGAATTCCGGGCATAATGTAAACAAAATAAAGGTTGCTCACGCAAATAAGGGCTATTCCAACACCTCTTTCAGAGATAAAACTTACTTGTAGAATAATTTCAGCCAAAAAACACTCTTCCTAGTGATACATTCGTGGTGTTATATACTCTGCGTTTTACACAAGTCAACACAGCTTGATAAAGCACGGTTGATATTTTCCAGATTTTTTTATATAAATCTAAATAATGATAATTTTGATGCCATAAAATTATTTTCGGCATCTCAAACACTTTTTAGGCATGTGAGAAGCATAAACCAACATTCACTCTGGTCAATCTTAAAGTAGCACATACAGTTGTGCTCAGAAGTATTCATACCCCTTGGAAAATCACAGTTTTTTGCATTTTTAAGAAAAATAAGAGTAGAAATGGAGTCAGTTACAAATTAGTCAAATACATTTAGGCATCATGTACAAAAGCATGCCATTTTTTTTTTCACCTCATTCGCATATCAAAAGAATAGATAACTTTCCTGGATTTTCTGATGTCCAAAAGTATTCATACCCCTGTCATGAACCACAAGTTAATAATCAATTGAATAGCCTTTATTTGCAATGACTGCCTCCAGACGTCTCATATAGTTTGTTACTAAGTTCTTGCATGTCTCTACAGGGATTTTGGCCCATTCCTCCTTTGCAATCCTCTCCAAGTCCTTCAGGTTGCTGGGCTTCCTTGTGTCGACCTTCACCTTGAGCTCTTCCCAAAGGTTTTCGATTGGGTTCAAGTCAGGACTTTGGCTCGGCCACTCCAGAACGTTGACTGCATGCTCCTGAAACCATGTTTTGACCTTCTTGGCAGTGTGCTTTGGATCGTTGTCCTGTTTGAAGATCCAATTGGGGCCAAGTTGAAGTGCTTCGGCAGACTCTTTCATGTTCTCTTGCAGGATTTCGAGGTACTGCTCCTTCTTCATGATGCCATTGACCTATTAAAAAAAAAAAAGATGTTTTAATTTTACTTCAACATGGCTTAAAAAACTCCAAAGACACTAGGAAAAACATTCATATGGGCATTTCAATGTAGAACTAAGCATACAAGGTAATTGGCATGTGACTTAGTACTTAACCAGGAATGTCGTAATTTACCTAAAATAAGAACTGTCAATTCATTTGACTCAAATTTTGGTGTAAGTTAAATATATACTCAAAGATAAGAAAGTCTGTATTATTCTTATTCAATAAAATAATTTCACTACTTGGAAAAAGAAATAAAAAAGAATTGATGCATTGATAATGTTGTAAACTCACCTTAACAAGATTCCCTGTCCCACTTCCTGAAAAACAACCCCAAAGCATTATGCTCCCTCCACCATGTTTTATTGTGGGCACTGTGTTCTTTGGGTTGAAGGCTTCCCCTTTCTTCCTCCAGACGTAGGCGACATCTCTGTGTCCGGAAAGTCCATCTTCATTTCATCAGACCAAAAAACAGACCTCCAAAACGTTTCATCCTTTCCCTGACGTCTTCTGGCAAAGTCCAAACGTGATCTTGTGTGGTTGGGTTTTAGGAGTGGAGTGTTCCGTGGCCGTCGACCATTTAATCCTGCCTTATTCAAGGTCCTCTGGATGGTTTGCCTCGAGATCTTGGTCCCTTGGCCATTGAGATCTTTCAGCATCTCCTTTTTGGTGATTCTGGGGTTGACAGCAGCAGCTCGAACTAAACATCTCGCTTGCCTTGCAGAGACTTTGGGCTTCCGTCCAGGTCTTTTAAGGTTCTCCACTTTGTTGAAAGTCTTGAACTTCCTTATGATGCTCTGGACAGTAGCCACATGAACCTCAAAACGCTTGGATATTGCCTTGTAGCCCAAACCATCTTTGTGAGCATTCACTATTCGTGATCTCAGATCGTCACTAAGTTCCTTTCGCTTGACCATGATGAAGTTTAAGCCGATTCCGATGAACTGACAAAGATCTTGCCACTGGTTCTCAGTTTATAGAACCATTGATGTTTCTGGAAATCAAAGACTATGTTTTTCTTAACAAAATTTCATTTCAAAAAGGCAAAACGCCCCATCCCCCAATCTTGAATTGAATTGATTTTTAATCAATTTCATCAACATGGCAACTAACATCTGGACAAACCTCAGTAAAGGGAAGATTTCTGAGATCTAAGGAACTTCCTCTTCCTGGATACCATGCAACATGGCTTAAATTCTTTTGTATTCATGTCTGGCATTATAGGGTCCAGTTTGAAACCATATGGGGGTAGTAAAATATTTGAAGTATGAAAAATATGGTGTCTTATACTTGAGAAAGACAGGGGTATGAATACTTTTGAACATCAGAAAATTCGGAAAAGTCATCTTCTCTATTATTATGCAAATGAGATGAAAATAAAATCAGCATGATTTTGTAGATAATGTCTATTAGTATATAACTACTATGCAAGTTATCCAAGTTCAGCTTTTATTTTTATGAAAAATGCAAAAAACACGTATTTTCCTAGGGGTATGAATACTTCTGAGCACAACTGTAACTGTTTAGCGTAATTTGTCTTTTCACATCTAGGTTTTAAGTGGCCAATCAAAATTTGGTATCAAAGGGACGTCATATCGGCTTTAAATTATTTTCAGTCGATTCTACGCCCAAAATTATCCATAGTCATGATGTTTAAGTAAAAATCTAACACGAAATATAATTTTGGCGCACTTTCAACTCATTCTGGCCCACTGTGCGTCGCCGCGACATCGTCTTAAAAGTCAAAACAGTCTCAAAGTATTCCCAAATCCATCGCAAAGACGTCTTCGTGACGGAAAAAAATACTTTGCGACGGGAAACGAAAAGTATCGTATTCATGACGGTAAAAAAATATTGCACACGTCTATGGGACGGATTTGGGAATATTTTGAGACGGTTTTCAGATTCCCGAGACTTATGATACATCGTGGGGCCTCAAAAGACGTCTCTGTGACAAGTTTCAAAATCGTCTCAAAACCGTTTAAAAGTAGTCCAAATCCATTTCAAACGTGAGATACCATCATCAGTTTCTTTTAAAGTGTTGCTAATCAACACACACACACACTCACACCCAGAGAAATATACACAGTTTCTTATGAACTCTACATTGCCTATTTTGTTTGTTGTGTGTGGGCGTTTGTGTGTTTGTGAATGTTCATGGACACAAGTATTAAGTTAAGTGTTAAATGAAATTGGGGGACAAATTTTCGCCTAAATTAGATGACAATTTGTGGTGCAACACCGGGTATGTTTTTATTTTTATAACTGTATTTGAATTTCATTTTGTTGTAATGCTGATTGAAATCTAGACGAATTATCGATATTTCCTCAATTGTACTTATATACTATCATCTTTTTCCATGTATTTACCTACGATTATTTTGGATGTTCTGTTTGTTATTTCCTTATGTAATTTGTTTGTTATATTGTAAAATATTTGTTTATAGGGCCCCCTGGAAAACAGTGCAAGACTTCTGACGGGGCTACCCTGTATAAATGAAACGAAATAAATGAATAATTTGAATAATAAATAAATATATAAATAAAAAAAATTAAAAAAATAAACAGTCACACCATCGAGACCGACTCGAAACCCTGTCTGTATAAATGAAACGAAATAAATGAATAATTTGAATAGTAAATAAATAAATAAGTGAATGAATAAATAAATAAATAAATGAGTAAATAAATAAATAAACAGTCACACCAACGAGACCGACTCGAAACCCTGTCTGTTTAAATGAAACGAAATAAATGAATGATTTAAGTAATAAATAATTAAATATATATATATATATAAATAAATAGATAAAAATAAGTAAACAGTCACACCAACGAGATCGACTCGAGCCTGACCGATAACATGTCAGTGGATATAGTAGGTAGGGATCTTCAGTGTGACTGGTCATACTCCAATTCCATTTCCATCTACTTATACAGTGCGTCCCAGAAAAAACGAAATCGAGATTTAGCGATGATTTATCATTACTTAATCACAAATAAAATAGACAAATGACCTACAAATGTAAAGCTTAGAATCTCCTCTTTCATCTGATATTACATAGATTATTCCTCATTCACGCATGAGTGAGCAAAAACAATTTGAAGAAAGGATACCAAAAACTCGTTTGGCGGGGGGTATCTGAATTTTAAAAAGGAAATCACATGCCTAAAAAGTTTAATATCTGCTCTTTAATTTGATACCTTAATCACAAAAAATGGTCAAGAAGTAAAAAAGTTACGTTCCCTCGAAACAATGCTTGTATTTCCATAATTTTATTAAATAAACGTGTTTTCACCGGTTTCCCACAGAAGCTATCGCATGGTTAACAAAAGACTTCATGCATGGCTGATCGTCAACAAAACGGAGTGTCGAGTGAGTTTGAACGCTAGCCTGTAAAACCTCTTCATTTTATGAAATTATTGAAATTCAAGCCTTATTTCAAATAACCAGAACTTTCTTATTTCTTGACCATTTTCTGTAATTGAGGTTTCAAATTAAAGAGCATATATTGAACTTTTTAGAAATGTGGTTTTCTTTTTGAAACCCAGATACAGCCCGCCAAATGACTTTTTGGTATCCCCTCTTCAAATTGTTTTTGCTCACTCATGCGTGAATGAGAAATAATCTAAGTACTTTCAGATGAAAGAGAAGATTCTAAGCTTTACAATGGTAGGTCATTTGTCTATTGTATTTGTGATTAAGTTATGATAAATCATCGCTAAATCTCGGTTTCGTTTTTTGTGGGACGTACTGTATATAGGGAAGTACGGAGGTTGACAACTTACGGACCAAAGATGGTAACTTTCATCTTCTTTCTGAAGATACACGTTTGGGACTCTATTTTTGCTTTCTCCAGGAGTAGACAGTCAATGAAAGAAAGGACCGTTCCGGGTTTCATATCTGAAAGATTACAAAGAAAAATCAAAATGTAAAATCCACCATTAATCTAACATTAAGGGTCAGGTCCAACCCTAGAAAAATGTTGATTTGAATCAATAGTATACAAATAATGAATGTTTTTTTCATTCGTGCAATGGGAAGAATACTTCATGAGGTGAAAGATGAAATGATCCATTCAACGAGGCGTTGCCGAGTTGAATGGATCATTTTTTTCATCTTTCACCGAATGAAGTATTCTGTCCATTGCACGAATGAAAAAAAATCATTATTTGGTTTATATGACACCTAAAAAATGTTTTTTTTTTCACATGAAATTCGTGAATTTCGATGCAAAACATGCTCATGCAGTGCGAGTTCAGTCTGTTGATTGTTACGTCATTACATCACGCGCACTGCTGGTGCATGAGCTGCAGTCTTGGTGCGCGAGTGCAATGGACAATAAACAAATATATCAGGCTTTGAGAAAGTATAGTGGAATTATTTATCTGAGGTTGGTCTGGCAATTACTATTTTTCCCCGAGGGGCGAAGCCCCGAGGGAAATATAGTAGTTTTGCCAGTCCAACCGAGGATTAATAATTCCCACTATGCTTTCGAATGAAACGCCTGATATATTTGTTTTATATCCTACTTCAGAAGCGGATCTAGAGGGGGGGTTGGGGGGGTTGCAACCCCCCCCCCCAAAAAAAAAATCCGGGGACCATTTTTTTAAATCTTTTCTTTTTTTTTAAACTTGTAATTTTATTTTATTCTATTTCTATGTATTTATTTCATTTATTATTATTATTATTATTATTATTATTATTATTATTATTATTATTATTATTATTATTTCTTTTTGGGGGAGGGGGGGGGGTTGGGCGAACAAATGTCACAGAGTCCCTTACCCCCCCCCCCCCCATCAGCTTTTTTGAGGACACGGGCCACCGCCGAAGTGACAAGCTGTTCATAATAAAAGTATTAGGCTAACAGTGCTTATTCCAAGGTCCCCAATTCTTTGTATCTGTGTTGTTAACTGGCCTTACATTGCAGGAAAATGCAACTTAATTTTACAAATTTTCATGGGGGTTAATTTGGCAACGACCTATACCAAAAAGAGTGGTGTTTTAGATGCAAGAAAACGCCATTTTCACACACAGATTTTCAAAAATTTTCCCTACTGTGGGAGGGGAGACACCCCCCTCCCACACCCTCCCCCCTCGCTCGCTCCGCTCGCTTGGACTCGGTCGCTACGCTCCCTCGCATACCACCCCAACCCCCCCCCTTTATAAAAAGCTGGATCCGCCCCTGTACTTTTAATAATTTATAACCATAATCTATGCGCTGAGCATGCAAAGTCCTGTTACTTGCATGCGTTGAATTACCTACTTTTCTCCGAGCCACTGCGCTCAGCGGAACGCAGATTAGTGTCTGCGCTGACGCATCGCGCTGGACTTGCGCGCCCGGGAGAGAGAGCGCGCAAACCGGTGCGCCGAGATATCCAGTTTTGTGAAATAATGACGTCATAATATTGGTATATCCAAAAATATATCGAGGTCTGACGTCACGCAACATCATAGTTGAAATATATTAGGTCACATGATGCTACTTGAACCAATCACTATACAGGATTTACTCTATGTAGGATATAACATCGTATGGATCCAAAATTGCACGATGAACGGTTGATGACGTTATTGCAAAATGGACTGAATGAATGGGTTACAGCCCGATAGACCGCGGGTCCGATAGACCGCGGGTCCGATAGTCCGCGGGTCCGATAGACCGCGGGTCCGATAGACCGCGGGTCCGATAGACCGCGGGTCCGATAGTCCGCGGGTCCGATAGACCGCGGGTCCGATAGTCCGCGGTGTGTGTAAAATTATGATCAGGACATAGTGAGATCCAATGTCATCAAGAGGTCAAAATGCCAATGATACGAGTCCATGGGGTTCTATAACGATGACCCAAAGGACAATCGCCCCCTGACATCTACTTCAAGGAAAATATTATCCCCATATTTTTATCGTCAGGGACTGTTACCCCCCCCCCCCCCCGGAAATTTACCCTCTAGACGCCATACGGAGCCTCTAAAATGTCATCGACTTAACGACATGGCGAGATACTTTATCTTGCCTTGTCGACTAAATAAGCTTATTATGTCCGCATGGCGCGATACGTTATCCTGCCAAGTCAGTCCACTTATAAAAAGTTATATGTCAACAAGGCGAGGTATTTTATCTTGCCAAGTCGACTTAAATAAGTTACATGTCAACATGGCGATATATCGGGATTCTCGCCGGGACTTGTACACTTCATATCTCGCCATGTGGACATATCGACTTGACAAGATAGAATATATCGCTATGTCGAAATAATAAGCGTATTAATTACTTAGGCGGTGGAAGCGGGGGGGGGTCTTTCCCCTCTAAATTTGAGGTGGGGGACGGCCCCCCCTAGATTTTTAGTTGAGAACCTTTTGTTTGCTAGTCAATTTGTTTTCTACGTCCCCCCTAAATTGAGGTGGACCCCCCTAAAATCTTTTTGTCCCCCCCCCTAATTTTTGTTGACAACCTTTTTTTTTCTTGTCAAAAATTTTTGGTGGTCCCTCCTATAAATTTTGGTTGATTTGCTTGTCAAAACTTTTACCTGTGTCCATCCCAAAATTTCAGGTGGACCCCCTAAATTTTTTTGCCTTCCGCCGCCAATGATTAATTAAGACATGGCAAGATAAAGTACCATGCCATGTCTTCACGTTGATGGCATTTTCAAGGCTCCCTACTAGGGGTAATTATCCGGGGTAATTGTCTGGAGTTAAAATTTCCGGGGGGGGGGGTAACAGTCCCCGGCGGTAAAAATATGGGGATAATATTTTCCTTGAAGTAGTTGTCAGGGGGTGATTGCCCTAATTGGGTTATTGTTATAGAACCCAGGCGCGGATCCAGGATTTCGTGGGGAGGGAGGGGGGGGGGGATTTGACCTGATTTTTGGCACCCATGTGTACTTTTCGAAAAATGGCGCCCACTCCCTCCCGGCCAGGCTAACTTAAGTGCCTTAAATGGATTTTTAATTATCTTATAATAAAAAAAATAATTAAAAAAGACCACTTTTTCTCAGTGTATTCTTGAAAAAAAAATCCATGAATATATAATGTGATATCAATGGGAGCGCAAAGCACGAGCGATGGGGGGGGGGGGTTCAATTTGGTTTAACTTCTAACCAGAGTAGGCCCTACTAGAATATTGTGTGAACGGGAGCTGTAGTTTCTGTACTGTTGATTTAGAATACCCTTCAATAATATTAATGATAACCTCTTGGGAATAATGCAATCTCGAAGCAATCGACTAATTCTCCTCATCAGTGGCGTATTTATTCAGCATGGGTGCACGGGGGGGGGGGGGGGAGTGGCGACGGCACCAAGTTAAACAAAATAAATGAAGTGGGAGGGGGTAGACGTTAAAGAAAATCTGAGATTTCATTCTTAAAAACACATTGAGGTATCTCACATGGCCTAAATAAATAATGAGAACGCGAAGCGCGGTCTGATTTTTTAAAATAGATTTTTCATGTATTATATCCTGAAAGCCTAAGTCAGGGGCGGACCCAGCTTCCGCCAATAGGGGGAGGGGCCATTTTTTCACCCATATTTTCCCCGATCGGCAGCTCAAAGTTGATTTTTTTTTTCTTTAAAGGGGTTGTCCCAGTGCCGTAATGAGCCAACTATTTCGATGGGGCTCGATATGGTGTATCGCATAAAATTAATAAGAAGTTGCCAGTGAGCGAAGCGAGCAAGCAAATATGCCGACATTTTTATTACAAAAATACAAGGTTGTGATAGATTTTGACATAATATTTTGAAAATGATATTATATTTCATCCTAATCCATTTCCTTTTCTATTTTTTCTTAGTCTTGATTCTCTCTCTTTTTTTTGGGGGGGGGGGGTGGGCAAAACGCCCATGTCCTAACAGTCATTTCCTAGCTTTACTTTATAAGCAACATAAATGTGTAATAATCTCTTAAGCCCTATGTAATCTAAAAATGAAATTTCATGTATTTTGTCCTGAAAATTGAACATTTTGGGCAATGTTTGTGAACCTGAACAGGACGCGTATGTAACTAGATTATTACCACGAGCGCGAAGCGCGAGCAGAAATGTTAAATATTTGTTCTGACCTGGTCGAAAAGGGACCTGTTAAGGATGTTTTGTAGTTAGCCATTAAGACGATACATATTTCAACGATTAAATAATGCGAGCGCGAAGCGCAAGCTGAACATTTTTGATATTCCAACCTAAAAAGATGAGATTTCGAATCCCCCTATGGGACATTCGATTCATGTTTGTCAATCATGAAAAAGTATGGGTAATTTTTGGTATCTTCCTACAATAATAATGCGAGCGCAAAGCGCGAGCAGAAAATTTTTGATATTCTGATCCGAAACTGGATGATTTTAGCACGTTTTGAATAAGATCAAGCTTTGTATCTCAAAAAACATGCGTGCGCGTGTTTTAGAGTTAGACAGAATCCTTGCAATCTGAATACATTTCATTTTTCATCATAAAAATCAATAATGCGAGCGCAGAGCCCGAGCTGAAAATAATATATGAAATTCCGATATGAAAAGGGTCAATTTAAGCACTGTTTACAGCACTGTGTATATAGTGAAATTTGATAGCACTATATAAATAATGGCGCGAGCTGATATTTTATTATTATTTTGACCTAGGATCGAGACATTTTAGGCCTAAGGACATTTTGTCATCATATAAGAATGATGACTGTCTTCTATTTCTTTTCCTAAAATTTGTCGATATTTATTTCTGAAAAAGGGACAATTTAGTTATTATGAATTCATACAAATTTTATTTAATATTTATTAATCTGTTAAGCCTAGTGTGTGAAATTTGTTGACAGTGCAAGAGGCCTGAAAACTGGATATTTTAAGTATTGTTGTAATCATGAATAGGATTCATTGGTTTATATATTTTTAGCAAATAATGCGAGCGCAAATCGCGATCCGGAATTTTTTAATGGGGGGATTTAAGTAGTTTGTTATAGAATTAATATATAGGTATACATAACTCATCAATCAAAATGCGAGCGCACAGCGCTAGCTCATAGGCCTTTATTATTATTTTTTTACAATCGAGACACCTGAAAAGGTATATTTAGAGAATCTTATATGAAATACAAAAAGACAATAGGTAGGCCTACTTGGCAAATAGTGCGAGCGCACAAAATGCTGTAAATGTTGATTCAAACCATAAAACGGACATTTTCCAGAGCACTTAAAAACATAAATTGGTAAATAAAACAAAATAATGAAAGATCGATGTCCGAGCTGAATTATGTTTTGTATATTGATATCAAAACTTGATATTTTAAGTTATTTTAAGTTATCAGCATATTGAGCAAGATATGTATTTCATCGAACAGGCAATGCGAGCGCGATGCGCGAGCGAAACTTTAATATAGTGACATTAAATATTTTCAAAAATTGTTTTCCAAGTCTTCTCCTGACCTTATTTTATTCACTCGTCTTCCTCCTTTTATGTTTCGTCTTCTTTTTTTCTCCTTTCTTCCCCCTTTTTTTTCTTTCCCCGTTTTTCCCAATTTATTTGCTCTGTCAATAGGTGGGAGGTTGCCCTCGGGCCGCCTGGATCCGCCTATGTTAGTAGTTGTTATGATGAACACGATGCATATCTATTAAGAAATGAATGCGACCGCGAAGCGCTAGCTGAAAACTTGATGAAATGAAAAATACATTTTCAGTTGTCAGGTTGGAATATCAAATATTTTCAGCTTGTGCTTCTCGTTCGCATAAAAAACTGTAAGGTCGGGATGCGTATATAACTAAACAATTTATTGATGCCAGCGCGAAGCGCGAGCTCAATTGTTTTATATACTGACTTAAGAAAGACTAAGGTATAATTCCTATTCTAATTGATTGTCCTTTTTCTCTTTTTTTCTGTTTCTTACCCCTTTTTTGCGCCACCATTGGGGGGGGGGGAATCTTTGTCCCCTGGATCGGCCTATGTATGTTGACTTGAAAAACACTAACACTTACATGTAGGATTGATGCAGAGGATGCATACCTCATTAATCAAATATTGCGAGCGCGTAGCGCGAGCTGAATTTGATAATAACCCTTTTTGTGACCCTGAACAGGGTATCTATCTCGCTAAACAGACTTAAAAATCGAAAACATTGGTTTTGTCTGTTATCGTAAAAACGGGATATTTTAATTCAGCCGCATTAATTTAAGTTTTTGTATTATTTTTTCACTATAAACAGGCAATACGAGCAATGTTGCGCCCCCGGTCGAAAATGAATTTGCATTAAGCCCCCTAAGTTCAAGGACAATTTGTCGCCCTCGGTTGAACATAAACTTGGCGCCCCCATGTGAAATATAACTTTGCCCTCCCTCCCCCTCTCTGAAACATGTATTTGTCGCCATATGGTCAAAATTCAAATTAGCGCTCCCCTAGTTCGAACATCAATTTGGCGCCCCCCTCCCAGTTCCAACATCAGTTCGGCGCCCCATAGTTCGAACGTCATTTTGGCGCCATCTAATCGACGTCCAGGTCAACATCTCCCTCTTCCGTTTCCCATCTCCTTTTCTTTCTTTTTTTCTTTCTCTTATCTTTCTTTTTTTCTTTCTCTTATCCTCATTCCCCTTCCTTCCTTTCTCTTTCTTTCTCTCTTTCTTTTTCTTTCCCCCTCTTCCTCTCCCCTTTTTTCTTCTCTTCTTTTCCTCCTCTCTCTCTCTTTTTCTTCTCTTTATTTTCCCCTTTTCTTCTCTCATTTCTTGTCTTCCTTTCCCCCTTTTCTTCTCTTTTCCCCCCATCTTTTCTTTTCCCCTTTTCTTCTCTTTTTTCTGTCTTTTCTTTCCCTCTTTTCCTCTCTCTTTTCTCGTTTTTCTTCTCTTCCTCCCCCCTTACTCTCTCTTTTTTTCTTCTCTATTCTCATCTTCCTCTCTCTTTAAATATTATTCTCTTCCTTCCTCTTCTTTTCTTCTTCTTTTCCCCCTTTTCCTCACTCCGTTCTTTTCTTTTCTCTCTTTCCCCCTTTACTTTTCCCTTTTTCTTTTTCTTTCCTTTCCCCCTTTTTTTCTTTTAATTTTTTTTTCTTCTCTCCCTCCCCCTTCCCCTCTCTCTCGCTTTCTTCTCTTCTTTTCCCCTCTTCCTCTTTCTCTTTTTTTTAATCTTTCTTCCCATCTTCCTCTATTTAAATATTCTTCTCTTCCTTCTGTTTCCTCTTTTTCCTTTCTCCTTTCTTTTCTTCTCTTCCTTTTCCCTCCTCTCTCTTTTTCTCTT